>NW_027009669.1:0-41751 GCF_036934945.1 Oncorhynchus masou masou
GGACAGACAGAGACAGAGCGGACAGACAGAGACAGAGAGAGAGCGGACAGACAGAGACAGAGAGAGAGCGGACAGACAGAAACAGAGGGAGCAGCCAGACAGAGAGAGAGCAGCCAGACAGAGACAGAGAGAGCAGCCAGACAGAGACAGAGAGAGGACAGACAGACAGAGACAGTGAGAGAGCGGACAGACAGAGACAGAGGGAGCAGCCAGACAGAGAGAGAGCAGCCAGACAGAGAAGCCAAACAGAGACAGAGAGAGAGCAGCCAGACAGAGAGAGAGCAGCCAGCCAGAGAGAAAGCAGAGTGAGGGAATGTAACAGACCATCATGAAGAACAAGAGAATATAATGAGTAGCTGTGTACTCACGATGAGTATGGCAACGAAGCTGGCCAGGGTGGTGTTCCAGTCTCCACTAGCTGCAGCAGAGGCCTTCCCCACCAGCATGCTGTAGAAGATGAAGTCTCCTAGACCCAGCTTCACTCCCCCTGGGAAACACAACCATGTTACACCCCACTGATCCTAACTCTATCCGCAACTGTTACAACACGTTCACGTTCACCGGACCCGGTAACCCTGACCCGGTACACTGACTCGGTAACCCTGACCCGGTAACCCAGACCCGGTAACCCAGACCCGGTAACCCTGTAACCCTAACCCTGACCCGGTAACCCTGACTCGGTAACCCTGTAACCCTAACCCTGACCCGGTAACCCTGACTCGGTAACCCTGACTCTGTAACCCTGTAACCCTAACCCTGACCCGGTAACCTAGACTCGGTAACCCTAACCCTGACCCGGTAACCCTGACCCGGTAACCCAGACCCGGTAACCCTGACCCGGTAACCCAGACCCGGTAACCCTGACCCGGTAACCCTGTAAACTTAACACTGACCCGGTAACCCTGACCCGGTAACCCTGACCCGGTAACCCTAATCCTGACCCGGTAACCCTGACCCGGTAACCCTGACCCGGTAACCCTAATCCTGACCCAGTAACCCTGACTCGGTGACCCTGTAACCCTAACCCTGACCCGGTAACCCTGTAACCCTAACCCTGACCCGGTAACCCTGACCCGGTAACCCTGACTCGGTAACCCTGACCCGGTAACCCTGTAACCCGGTAACCCTAACCCGGTAACCCAGACCCGGTAACCCTAACCCTGTAACCCTGACCCGGTAACCCTGTAACCCTAAAACCCTGACTCGGTAACCCTGACCCGGTAACCCTGTAACCCTGACCGGTAACCCTGTAACCCTGACTCGGTAACCCCGACCCGGTAACCCAGACCCGGTAACCCTGACCGGGTAACCCTGACCCGGTAACCCAGACCCGGTAACCCTGTAACCCTAACCCTGTAACCCTGACCAGGTAACCCTGACTCGGTAACCCTGACCCGGTAACCCTAACCCGGTAACCCTGTAACCCTAACCCTGTAACCCTGAAACCCTGACCAGGTAACCCTGACTCGGTAACCCTGACCCGGTAACCCTAACCCGGTAACCCTGTAACCCTGAAACCCTGACCAGGTAACCCTGACTCGGTAACCCTGACCCTGTAACCCTAACCCGGTAACCCTGACACTGTAACCCGGTAACCCTGACCCGGTAACCCTAACCCGGTAACCCTGACACTGTAACCCTAACCCTGCAACCCGGTAACCCTAACCCTGTAACCAAGACCCTGTAACCCTGACCCTGTAACCTGGTAACTCTAACCCTGTAACCCTGACCCTGTAACCCTGACCCTGTAACCTGGTAACCCTAACCCTGTTACCCTATAACCCTGTTACCCTATAGCCCTGACCGGTAACCCTATAGCCATGTTACCCTATTACCCTATAACCCTGTTACCCTATAAACCTGTTACCCTGTAGCCCTGTTACCCTATAACCCTGTTACCCTGTAGCCCTGTTACCCTATAACCCTGTTACCCTATTACCCTATAACCCTGTTACCCTATAACCCTGTTACCCTATTACCCTATAGCCCTGTTACCCTATTACCCTATAACCCTGTTACCCTGTAACCCTGTTACCCTATAACCCTGTTACCCTGACCCTATAGCCCTGTTACCCTATTACCCTATAACCCTGTTACCCTGTAACCCTGTTACCCTGTAGCCCTGTAACCCTGACCCGGTAACCCTGTTACCCTATAACCCTGTAACCCTATAAACCTGTTACCCTATAACCCTGTTACCCTGTAACCGTTACCCTATAACCCTGTTACCCTATAACCCTGTTACCCTGTAGCCCTGTTACCCTATAACCCTGTTACCCTATTACCCTATAACCCTGTTACCCTATAACCCTGTTACCCTATAGCCATGTTACCCTATAACCCTGTTACCCTGTAACCGTTACCCTATAACCCTGTTACCCTGTTACCCTATAACCCTGTTACCCTGTTACCCTATAACCCTATAACCCTGTTACCCTATAACCCTGTTACCCTATTACCCTATAACCCTGTTACCCTATAACCCTATAACCCTGTTACCCTGACCCTATAACCCTGTTACCCTATAACCCTGTTACCCTATAACCCTGTTACCCTGTTACCCTGTTACCCTGTTACCCTGTTACCCTATAACCCTGTTACCCTGTTACCCTGTTACCCTATAACCCTGTTACCCTATAACCATGTTACCCTATAACCCTATAACCCTGTTACCCTATAACCCTGTTACCCTATTACCCTATAACCCTGTTACCCTGTTACCCTATAACCCTGTTACCCTATAACCCTATAGCCCTGTTACCCTATAACCCTGTTACCCTGTAACCGTTACCCTATAACCCTGTTACCCTATAACCCTGTTACCCTATAACCCTGTTACCCTATAACCCTGTTACCCTATAACCCTGTTACCCTATTACCCTATAACCCTGTTACCCTATAACCCTATAACCCTGTTACCCTGACCCTATAACCCTGTTACCCTATAACCCTGTTACCCTATAACCCTGTTACCCTATAACCCTGTTACCCTATTACCCTATAACCCTGTTACCCTGACCCTATAACCCTGTTACCCTGTAGCCCTGTTACCCTATTACCCTATAACCCTGTTACCCTATAACCCTGTTACCCTATAACCCTGTTACCCTATAACCCTGTTACCCTATTACCCTATAACCCTGTTACCCTATTACCCTATAACCCTGTTACCCTATTACCCTATAACCCTGTTACCCTGCTACCCTATTACCCTATAACCCTGTTACCCTATAGCCCTGTTACCCTGTTACCCTGTTACCCTATAACCCTGTTACCCTATAACCCTGTTACCCTATAACCCTGTTACCCTATTACCCTATAACCCTGTTACCCTGTTACCCTGTAGCCCTGTTACCCTATTACCCTATAACCCTATTACCCTATAACCCTGTTACCCTATAACCCTGTTACCCTGTAGCCCTGTTACCCTACAACCCTGTTACCCTATAACCCTGTTACCCTACAACCCTGTTACCCTGTTACCCTATAACCCTATAACCCTGTAACCCTATAACCCTGTTACCCTATTACCCTGTTACCCTATTACCCTATTACCCTGTTACCCTACAACCCTGTTACCCTGTTACCCTATAACCCTATAACCCTGTTACCCTATAACCCTGTTACCCTGACCCTATAACCCTGTTACCCTATAACCCTGACCATATAACCATGTTACCCTGTAACCCTATAACCCTGTTACCCTAATTCAACCCTGTAACCAATTAGACCTCATATCCCAGTCTGCATTGGCCCCTCCTTCACACCCCCTGGGAAACACAGGACCAGTCTGCATTGGCCCTCCTTCACACCCCCTGGGAAACACAGGACCAGTCTGCATTGGCCCTCCTTCACACCCCCTGGGAAACACAGGACCAGTCTGCATTGGACCCTCCTTCACACCCCCTGGGAAACACAGGACAAGTCTGCATTGGCCCTCCTTCACACCCCCTGGGAAACACAGGACCAGTCTGCATTGGCCCTCCTTCACACCCCTGGGAAACACAGGACCAGTCTGCATTGGCCCTCCTTCACACCCCCTGGGAAACACAGGACCAGTCTGCATTGGCCCTCCTTCACACCCCTGGGAAACACAGGACCAGTCTGCATTGGCCCTCCTTCACACCCCCTGGGAAACACAGGACAAGTCTGCATTGGCCCTCCTTCACACCCCTGGGAAACACAGGACCAGTCTGCATTGGCCCTCCTTCACACCCTGGGAAACACAGGACCAGTCTGCATTGGCCCTCCTTCACACCCCCTGGGAAACACAGGACCAGTCTGCATTGGCCCTCCTTCACACCGCTGGGAAACACAGGACCAGTCTGCATTGGCCCTCCTTCACACCCCTGGGAAACACAGGACCAGTCTGCATTGGCCCTCCTTCACACCCCTGGGAAACACAGGACCAGTCTGCATTGGCCCTCCTTCACACCCCTGGGAAACACAGGACCAGTCTGCATTGGCCCTCCTTCACACCCCCTGGGAAACACAGGACCAGTCTGCATTGGCCCTCCTTCACACCCCCTGGGAAACACAGGACCAGTCTGCATTGGCCCTCCTTCACACCCCCTGGGAAACACAGGACAAGTCTGCATTGGCCCCTCCTTCACACCCCTGGGAAACACAGGACAAGTCTGCATTGGCCCCTCCTGCACACCCCCTGGGAAACACAGGACCAGTCTGCATTGGCCCTCCTTCACACCCCCTGGGAAACACAGGACCAGTCTGCATTGGCCCTCCTTCACACCCCCTGGGAAACACAGGACCAGTCTGCATTGGCCCTCCTTCACACCCCTGGGAAACACAGGACCAGTCTGCATTGGCCCTCCTTCACACCCCCTGGGAAACACAGGACCAGTCTGCATTGGCCCTCCTTCACACCCCTGGGAAACACAGGACAAGTCTGCATTGGCCCCTCCTTCACACCCCCTGGGAAACACAGGACCAGTCTGCATTGGCCCTCCTTCACACCCCTGGGAAACACAGGACCAGTCTGCATTGGCCCTCCTTCACACCCCCTGGGAAACACAGGACCAGTCTGCATTGGCCCCTCCTTCACACCCCCTGGGAAACACAGGACCAGTCTGCATTGGCCCACCTTCACACCCCTGGGAAACACAGGACCAGTCTGCATTGGCCCTCCTTCACACCCCCTGGGAAACACAGGACCAGTCTGCATTGGCCCTCCTTCACACCCCTGGGAAACACAGGACCAGTCTGCATTGGCCCTCCTTCACACCCCCTGGGAAACACAGGACCAGTCTGCATTGGCCCTCCTTCACACCCCCTGGGAAACACAGGACCAGTCTGCATTGGCCCTCCTTCACACCCCCTGGGAAACACAGGACCAGTCTGCATTGGCCCTCCTTCACACCCCCTGGGAAACACAGGACCAGTCTGCATTGGCCCTCCTTCACACCCCCTGGGAAACACAGGACCAGTCTGCATTGGCCCTCCTTCACACCCCCTGGGAAACACAGGACCAGTCTGCATTGGCCCTCCTTCACACCCCCTGGGAAACACAGGACCAGCCTGCATTGGCCCTCCTTCACACCCCCTGGGAAACACAGGACCAGCCTGCATTGGCCCTCCTTCACACCCCCTGGGAAACACAGGACCAGTCTGCATTGGCCCTCCTTCACACCCCCTGGGAAACACAGGACCAGTCTGCATTGGCCCTCCTTCACACCCCCTGGGAAACACAGGACCAGTCTGCATTGGCCCTCCTTCACACCCCTGGGAAACACAGGACCAGCCTGCATTGGCCCTCCTTCACACCCCCTGGGAAACACAGGACCAGTCTGCATTGGCCCTCCTTCACACCCCTGGGAAACACAGGACCAGTCTGCATTGGCCCTCCTTCACACCCCCTGGGAAACACAGGACCAGTCTGCATTGGCCCTCCTTCACACCGCTGGGAAACACAGGACCAGTCTGCATTGGCCCTCCTTCACACCCCTGGGAAACACAGGACCAGTCTGCATTGGCCCTCCTTCACACCCCTGGGAAACACAGGACCAGTCTGCATTGGCCCTCCTTCACACCCCCTGGGAAACACAGGACCAGTCTGCATTGGCCCTCCTTCACACCCCCTGGGAAACACAGGACCAGTCTGCATTGGCCCTCCTTCACACCCCTGGGAAACACAGGACCAGTCTGCATTGACCCTCCTTCACACCCCTGGGAAACACAGGACCAGTCTGCATTGGCCCTCCTTCACACCCCCTGGGAAACACAGGACCAGTCTGCATTGGCCCTCCTTCACACCCCTGGGAAACACAGGACCAGTCTGCATTGGCCCTCCTTCACACCCCTGGGAAACACAGGACCAGTCTGCATTGGCCCTCCTTCACACCCCCTGGGAAACACAGGACCAGCCTGCATTGGCCCTCCTTCACACCCCCTGGGAAACACAGGACCAGCCTGCATTGGCCCTCCTTCACACCCCCTGGGAAACACAGGACCAGTCTGCATTGGCCCTCCTTCACACCCCCTGGGAAACACAGGACCAGTCTGCATTGGCCCTCCTTCACACCCCCTGGGAAACACAGGACCAGTCTGCATTGGCCCTCCTTCACACCCCCTGGGAAACACAGGACCAGCCTGCATTGGCCCTCCTTCACACCCCTGGGAAACACAGGACCAGTCTGCATTGGCCCTCCTTCACACCCCTGGGAAACACAGGACCAGTCTGCATTGGCCCTCCTTCACACCCCTGGGAAACACAGGACCAGTCTGCATTGGCCCTCCTTCACACCCCCTGGGAAACACAGGACCAGTCTGCATTGGACCCTCCTTCACACCCCCTGGGAAACACAGGACCAGTCTGCATTGGCCCTCCTTCACACCCCCTGGGAAACACAGGACCAGTCTGCATTGGACCCTCCTTCACACCCCCTGGGAAACACAGGACCAGTCTGCATTGGCCCTCCTTCACACCCCCTGGGAAACACAGGACCAGTCTGCATTGGCCCTCCTTCACACCCCCTGGGAAACACAGGACCAGTCTGCATTGAACACTGGATGACAGATTCTTGTTCAATCGTGTCCGTCGTGATGACGGATTCAAATTCTTTTTGCTGGCAGAACCCCTGTGTAAACATGGCTGTTTCACACGGGGGACCACAGGATGCCACAATATCCTAAAACATTCACAGCACCTTAGACACACAAAGCCTTCAGAAAATGTTTCCACTTTTTGTTATTGTTACCGCCTGAATTAAAAATTGGATTCAATTGAGATTGTTTTGTCACTGATCTACACACAATGCCCCATAATGTCAAAGTGGAATTATGTTTTTAGAAATGTGTACTAATGAAATTCAAAATGAAAAGCTGATATGTCTTGAATACATTTTTCAACCCCTTTGTCATGGCCTAAATAAGTTCAGGAGAAACATTTTGCAAGTCACATAAATTGCATAGACTCACTCTGTGTGCAATAATAGTGTTTAACATGATTTTTGGAGGACGACCTCATCTCTGTACCCCACACGTACAATTATCTGTAAGTTCCCTCAGTCGAGCAGTGAATAAAAAAAAAAACAGAGTCAACCACAAAGACCAGTGAGGTTTTCCAATGCCTCGCATAGAAGGGCACCTATTGGTAGATGGGTAAAAAATAAAATAAGCAGACATTGAATATCCCTTTGAGCATGGTGAAGTTATTAATTACACTTTGGATGGTGTATCAATACACCCAGTCACTACAAAGATACAGGCGTCTTTCCTAACTCAGTTGCCAGAGAGGAAGGAAACCGCTCAGGGATTTCACCATGAGGTCAATGGTGACTTTAAAACAGTTACAGAGTTTAATGGCTGTGATAGGAGAGAACTGAGGATGGATCTACAACATTGTAGTTACTCCACAATACTAACCTAAATGACAGAGTGAACAGAAGGAAGCTTGTACAGAATAAAAAATATTCCAAAACATGCATCCTGTTTCCAGCAAGTCACTAAAGTAAAACTGCAAATAATGTGGCAAAGCAATTCACTTATTATGTTTGGGGCAAATCCAATACAAACACATTACTGAGTACCACTCTCCATATTTCCAAGCATAGCGGTGGCTGCATCATGTTAGGGGTATGCTTGTAATCCTTCAGGAGTTTTTCAGGATAAAAAGAAAACGGAGCCAAGTACAGGTAAACTCATAGGGGAAAACCTGGTTCAATTTGCTTTCCACCAGGCACAGAGATGAATTCACCTTTCATCAGGACAATAGCCTAAAACACAAGGCCAAATCTTGTGTTTTGGCGGTTGGTTGTCTAGCAAAAAAAAACATTTTTTTGTCTAGCAATGATCAACAATGATCAACAATGGTTGTCTAGCAACGATCAACAACTAATTTGAAGAATTTTTTTAGAGAATAAAATGTGCAAATGTTGCACAATCCAGGTGTGGAAAGCTCTTAGAGACTCACCCAGAAAGGCTTACAGCTGTAAACACTGCCAAAGGTGATTCTAACAAGTATTGCTTGAATACTTATGTAATCAAGTTAGTGTTTTATTTTTCATATATATTTCTTTACAAAAAAGGTTAGAATTTTTCTTCCACTTTGATATGAGTATTTTGTGTAGATCGTTGACCAAAAAAAAATTACAATACAGAAATATAAAGTCCAGGGTATGAATACTTTCTGAAGGTACTGTACGTGCTGTTGATTGGCTACAGCCTAGCGTTCAACACCACAGTGCCCGCCCAGCTCATCACTAAGCTAAGGACCCTGAACATCTCCCTCTGCAAATGGATCCTGGACTTTAACGGGCTGCCCCCAGGTGGTGAGGAAGGCAACAACACATTCACCACGCTGATCCTCAACACGGGGGCCCCTCAGGGTTGCGTGTTTAGTCCCCTCCTGTACTCCCTGTTCACCCACGACCGAGTGGCCATGCACAACTTGTTGACGACACAACGGTGGTTGGCTTGATCACCGACGACGATGAGGGAGGTGGTCAGTGGAAGTGTAGTGCCAGGACAACAACCTCTCCTTCAACATCAGCAAGACAAAGTTGTTTGTGGACTACAGGAAATGGAGGTATGAGCGCCCCCCCGATCCACATCGACAAGGCTGTAGTGGAGCGGGTCTAGAGCTTCAAGTTCCTCGGTGTCCACATCACTAATGAATTAACATGGTCTACACACACCGAAACACAGTCATGGAGAAGGCACGACAACGCCTCTTCCCCGTCAGGAGGCTGAAAAGGTTTGGCCCTCAGATCCTCAAAACGTTCTACAGCTGCACCATTGAGAGCATCTTGACTGGCTGCATCACCGCCTGGTATGACGGCAACTTGTCATCCAACTGCGAGGCGCTCCAGAGGGTAGTGCCCAGTACATCACTGGGGTTGAGAGCTCTCTGCATTCCAGGACCGCTATACCTGGAGGTGTCAGATGAAGGCCCTAAAAGAAGACTACAGACACCGAAGTCATAGTGCCGATGCACCGAGTCTGGAACCAACAGGACCCTGAACACCTTCCACCACCAAGCCATCAGACTACTGAAGAGTTAACCAATAGGACCCTGAACACCTTCCACCACCAAGCCATCAGACTACTGAAGAGTTAACCAATAGGACCCTAAACACTTTCCACCACCAAGCCATAAGACTGCTGAAGAGTTAACCAATAGGACCCTAAACACTTTCCACCACCAAGCCATAAGACTGCTGAAGAGTTAAGCAATAGCTACCTGGACTGACTGATAAAGAGTTAACCAATAGCTACCTGGACCAATAGCTACCTGGACCAATAGCTACCTGGACCAATAGCTACCTGGACTGACTGATAAAGAGTTAACCAAAAGCTACCTGGACCAATAGCTACCTGGACCAATAGCTACCTGGACCAATAGCTACCTGGACTGACTGATAAAGAGTTAACCAATAGCTACCTGGACTGACTGATAAAGAGTTAACCAATAGCTACCTGGACCAATAGCTACCTGGACCAATAGCTACCTGGACCAATAGCGACCTGGACCAATAGCTACCTGGACCAATAGCTACCTGGACCAATAGCTACCTGGACCAATAGCTACCTGGACCAATAGCTACCTGGACCAATAGCTACCTGGACCAATAGACGCAGTTATCATTACTCATATGTGTATTTATTCCTTGTGTTATAGAAAAATATATATATATTCTTTTCTCTGCAATGTTGGGAAGGGCGTAAGTAAGCATTTTGTTGCTTACTAACAGTTTACATTTTTCCCCAACATGTTGAGTTGAATAACATGTAGGTTGAGCTATTAAAGGACTGGTGAACTTCAGAGCTGTAAAGATTTTACACTTTGGTTAAAAAGGCAAGTAGAAACACATACTAGTAGTCGTCATGGCTCCTGCTGGAGAGTCCACACGTTCCGGGCGATGTGAAACCACGTTGTCATGACGCTGGCTTCTTCTCTGGCGAGCTCTCATTGGCTATTGCTGATGACCGTTCTCAAAGCTTGTCGTTGCACTTCTCACACTTCAACAGCATCGCAGATTTTGTGCCGGTCATTTTAATTTATTTTTTAATTTATTATTATTATTTTTTACATATCAGGACATCGGACTGCTCAAAGGTGGGACCGGTAGTCCTCAGATTGCGTCTCTGGCCCGCTCACATTAAACGAGCGTTGGTAACGGCCGTGCGCTCCGATTAGGAAACGACATGGCGATTGTTTTAACGAAACGTGACAAATACAATTGTATTTAGTATTGCTGTTCAGGTCTGTACTCACTCTCCTCGTCATCATCGTCCATTACGGGTGGTCTGGCAGAGGGGAGTTGTTGGATCTCCCGTCGGGTCTCGTCTGTGGACTGAAGTGGTCCCAGCTGATGCTCCTGATGCCCCATCCAGTTAGGGGTGAACCCTCCGTCATCCTCCGGGGGGCTGAGAGGGGCCGGGCCTAGAGCTAGGGCTGCGGGGGTGGGGGGGAGCATGGAGAAGTCAAATATTATACATGAGGGGGCGGTGAGGCCAGGGCTAGATAGAGCTGCTGCAGGGGCAGGAGAGAAGAATTCAGATATTCTTAAAAAACACTGGGGATGCCATAAAAAGAGGCATGTTTTGGTGTTCAATTGTGGCCCAGAGATGGAGGGGCTGTTGACGGGAGGGTAGAAAATAATTATAATATTACAAAAACGCTGAAGAAAAGAATCATAATTTTTTGGGTGCAAGCGAGGCCAGGGCCTAAAGGAGGCTAAAGGAGAAGGTCGAGAGGAATTGAAACACCAGACACTACAGACTCACATTGACTCTCAACCTGAGTGATGGGGGCCTCTGTTGAGTTCTTCCTGGTCATTGGTCTGTGTCCGAGGCCAGTGTCTGCCATGTTGACGAGCCACACCATGGTCGCTGGGAATGGAGGGATAGGATGGTACAGTAGACATTACATTACTCGGCAGCTATGGGCATTCATGTTTAAGGCAAGCAACAACAACATCTTAACTGTATACCAGAATCACTGCCTGTCTGAAAGCATGTGCTAGCTAGTGAAAACATATAGCATAGATAATACTAACAGGCAAGACATGAGTTTCCAATCAATACAATATCCATCAACATATCATAATACCATATCCTAATACCATATCCATCACCATATCATAATACCATATCCATCAACATATCATAATACCATATCCTAATACCATATCATAATACCATATCATAATACCATATCCATCAACATATCATAATACCATATCCATCAACATATCATAATACCATATCATCAACATATCATAATACCATATCCTAATACCATATCATAATACCATATCATAATACCATATCCATCAACATATCATAATACCATATCCATCAACATATCATAATACCATATCATCAACATATCATAATACCATATCCATCAACATATCATAATACCATATCATAATACCATATATTCAGAAGGTGAATTCACCAATTTGTAAGTCGCTCTGGATAAGAGCGTCTGCTAAATGACTTAAATGTAAATGTAAATATCCATCAACATATCATAATACCATATCATAATACCATATCCTAATACCATATCCTAATACCATATCCTAATACCATATCATCAACATATCATAATACCATATCCTAATACCATATCCATCAACATATCCTAATACCATATCCTAATACCATATCCATCAACATATCATAATACCATATCATAATACCATATCCTAATACCATATCCATCAACATATCATAATACCATATCATAATACCATATCCATCAACATATCATAATACCATATCCTAATACCATATCCTAATACCATATCCTAATACCATATCATCAACATATCAAAATACCATATCCATCAACATATCATAATACCATATCATCAACATATCATAATACCATATCCATCAACATATCATAATACCATATCATCAACATATCATAATACCATATCCATCAACATATCATAATACCATATCATAATACCATATCCATCAACATATCATAATACCATATCCTAATACCATATCCTAATACCATATCATAATACCATATCCTAATACCATATCATAATACCATATCATAATACCATATCATAATAACATATCCTAATACCATATCCATCAACATATCCTAATACCATATCCTAATACCATATCCATCAACATATCCTAAAACCATATCATAATACCATATCCTAATACCATATCCATCAACATATCATAATACCATATCCATCAACATATCATAATACCATATCCATCAACATATCATAATACCATATCCTAATACCATATCATAATACCATATCATAATACCATATCCTAATATCATATCATAATACCATATCCATCAACATATCCTAATACCATATCCTAATACCATATCCTAATACCATATCATAATACCATATCATAATACCATATCCATCAACATATCATAATACCATATCCATCAACATATCATAATACCATATCCTAATACCATATCCTAATACCATATCATAATACCATATCCATCAACATATCATAATACCATATCCTAATACCATATCATAATACCATATCCTAATACCATATCCTAATACCATATCCATCAACATATCATAATACCATATCCTAATACCATATCCTAATACCATATCCTAATACCATATCCATCAACATATCATAATACCATATCCATCAACATATCATAATACCATATCCATCAACATATCATAATACCATATCCTAATACCATATCATAATACCATATCATAATACCATATCATAATAACATATCCTAATACCATATCATAATACCATATCCATCAACATACCATAATACCATATCATAATACCATATCCATCAACATATCATAATACCATATCCATCAACATATCATAATACCATATCCTAATACCATATCATAATACCATATCCATCAACATATCATAATACCATATCCTAATACCATATCATAATACCATATCCATCAACATATCATAATACCATATCCATCAACATATCATAATACCATATCCTAATACCATATCATAATACCATATCATAATACCATATTATAATACCATATCCATCAACATATCATAATACCATATCCTAATACCATATCATAATACCATAATACCATATCCATCATATCATAATACCATATCCATCAACATATCATAATACCATATCCATCAACATATCATAATACCATATCCTAATACCATATCATAATACCATATCATAATACCATATCATAATACCATATCCATCAACATATCATAATACCATATCCTAATACCATAATACCATATCCATCAACATATCATAATACCATATCCATCAACATATCCTAATACCATATCCTAATACCATATCATAATACCATATCCATCAACCCGCTAACTAGCTAGCCATTTCACATCGGTTACACCAGCCTAATCTCGGGAGTTGATAGGCTTGAAGTCATAAACAGCTTCTGGCAAACGCAGTAAAGTGCTGTTTGAATGAAAGCGTACGAGCCTGCTGCTGCCTACCATCACTCAGACTGCTCTATCAAATCAGACTTAATTATAACATAATAACACACACAAATATGAGCCTTTGGTCAAATCCGCAAGACGTTTATTCTTTCAGTGAAATACGGAAACATGACCACTATCGAACTGGACCTGTCACCTGGGCCGGTGGCGGGTTTTCCAGTCCTTTGTGGGCTCCACCTCAATCTTCCTGTGGTCCATCTTCAATTTCTCAGAGATCATTTCCCTCACTTTGTCCTCAGACTCCATCCAGGTCTCATGTGGAGATTCTGCAGTTCCATCCACAACCATGTTGTTCCGCCTTGATTGTCCCTCGAGATAATCTGATTTCTCCGCCATTGTTATCATGGATTCACACACAGAACTGATGTCCTCTCTCAATGACTGACAGATTGCTGTCATCTTGCCTGTTCTCCTGTTTCAACTCGTCTAACTGACCCTGGGAGAACAGCTGTTCTCCTGTTTCAACTCGTCTAACTGACCCTGGGAGAACTGCTGTTCTCCTGTTTCAACTCGTCTAACTGACCCTGGGAGAACTGCTGTTCTCCTGTTTCAACTCGTCTAACTGACCCTGGGAGAACTGCAGACTGTTCTTCAGGTCCTGGACCTCTCTGGTCAGGACGCCCATTCTTTTATTAGTTGAATCCAGCAGTATTTGGACAAAACACTAATTTTCTTATTTTTGAAACAACTGCTTGGAGAAATATTTTTGTGTTCTCCTGTGACAGAGAGAGACACCACTGTCCTCAATGGCACTCCCACCGGCTTTAGTCTTTGTCATGGTAGCTAGCAGCATAGGCTACGCTGTTACTCCTCACAGTTCCAGACAGGGCAGGTCATAGGATACATTGTTATTTTTCAAATCAGCAGGGATCTGGACAGCCACAAACCCGGAACAATCCACGGTCCCGGCCACAATAAACCTGTCACAGGCTGCTGCGTTCAAGGCTACGCCAAAAATCTCCTCAGACCCGGCCTTGGTCGGCATGATCACTGGACAGAGTATCCCCAGCAACTGATGCCAACGGCGTCACGGGATCCAAACTAAAATGTTAGCTAGCTAATAAGAAACTTTCCAACACACTTTTATAAACAACAAAAAACTTTCCAAAACAACAAACCGAGCTCTCCTGACAAACAGCCCCATGTTTCCTCCGCCAAATTCTACAGTTGGCACAATGCAGTTGTGCAGGTAGCATTCTCTTGGAATCCGTCAAACCCAGATTCGTCCGTAGGACTGCCAGATGGTGAAGCCTGATTCATCACTCCAGAGAACGCATTTTCACTGCTTCAGAGTCCAATGGCGGCGAGCTTTACACCACTCCAGCCGACGCTTGGCATTGAGCGTAGTGATCTTAGGCTTGTGTGCGGCTCCTCAGCCATGGAAAACCAATTCGTGAAGCTCCCGACTAACAGTTATTGTACTAGCGTTGCTTCCAGAGGAAGTTTGTAACTCAGTAGTGAGTTTTGCAACCGAGGACAGACGATATTTATGCACTACTCACTTCGGCGCTCGGCGGTTCCTTCCACTTCGCGGATGAGCCGTTGTTGCTCCTAGAAGTTTATACTTTACAATAACAGCACTTACAGTTGACCACTCTCGCAGGGCAGAAATTGGATATACTAACTTGTTGGAAAGGTGACATCCTATGACGATGCTACATTGAAAGTCACTGAGTTCTCAGTGACGGCCATTCTACTGCCAATGTTTGTCCATGGAGATTGCATGGCTGTGTGTCAGCAACGGGTGTGGCCGAAATAGCAGAATTCACTCATTTGAAGGGTGTCCACATACTTTTGTATATATAGTGCACTCCATAAATGTTTTTAAACTGGAACCGGGTGGGGATCTTCAGACGACTCGTGAGCAAAACTACTCACATGTACGTTTTAGTGAGGGTCTCACCTTTCCACAGAGGGGTCATGTTAGAGTGGAGGCCAAATTGTTCGGATGCTACAGACAGAAGGTGGCAGGAGAGGCTGTACAAACTACCAGCAACAGTGTGTGAAAACCTTGTGAAGACTTACAGAAAACATTTGACCTCTGTCATTGCCAACAAAGGGTGTATTGAGATAAACTTTTGTTATTGACCAAATAATTATTTTCCACCATCATTTGCAAATAAATTCATAAAAAATCCTTCAATGTGATTTTCTGGATTTTTTTCCCCTCGTTTTGTCTGTCATAGTTGAAGTGTACTTATGATGAAAATTACAGGCCTCTCTCATCTTTTTAAGTGGGAGAACTTGCACAATTGGTGGCTGACTTAATACTTGTTTGCCCCACTGTGGCAGAAGAGGCTGTACAAACTTCAGACGAGTCTTGTGACGCTTTTGTGGGGGTCGTAGAGCAAAACGGAGAACGCCATCGTGTTTGTGAGGGTGATCTTTCCATAATAGTTTGTAGGCCAAACCGTTTGTGAGATCCCGAAAATCACATTTCACCGCAGATGTAGGAAGGGCGACATTAAACTGACAGGGATTTCTTTATGATGCTAATAAAGTTTCTTCGGGGGGCTCGAACATCGACTCATGGATCGTGTGTGTGTGTCATTCAGAGGGTGAAGTGGCAAGACAAAATATATAAGTGCCTTTGAACGGGGCATGGTAGTAGGTGCCAGGCACGCTGGTTCTGTCAAGAACTGCAACGCTGCTGGGGTTTTCCACACAGCCGTTTCCTGTGTGTATCAACAACGGTCCACCACCCAAAGGACATCCAGCCAAACTAACACAATCATAGCTTTCACCTGGTCAGTCTACGCCGTGGAAACACCAGAGTGTTCCTAATGTTTTGTCCACTCGGTGTATATGTAATACAGGTTACAGGTGTTGATGTACGAGGGGTGACGTGCGTCTTACAGGAGTAGATGAGAGCAGGGAAGATGGGTTCGTTCCTCTCCTGGGCTGTCTCCACTAGGATACGTAGAGGACCTTTGGGGCAGAGCACCGCTAGGAGATCTATGGAGGGAGAAACAGGGGTCGTATTCATTAGGGCACCTCTAGCAGATCTATGGAGGGAGAAACAGGGGTCGTATTCATTAGGGCACCTCTAGCAGATCTATGGAGGGAGAAACAGGGGTCGTATTCATTAGGGCACTGCTAGGAGGGTCGTATTCATTAGGGCACCTCTAGCAGATCTATGGAGGGAGAAACAGGGGTCGTATTCATTAGGGCACCTCGTGGCAAAATGTTTTGTAACAGAAAATGTAAACAGGCATTTGTTATTGTACAGTTCAGATAACACACTGAAACAAGGAGAAGCTTTCTTCCGTTTGGTGCCTAATGAATATGACGCAGAGCTTTGAGTCAGGATAGAATAGTGTTGGAGACAGAACAGAGGGTGCTTTGAGAGAGAGAGACCAAGTAGAAATATTTCATCTGAGTTAAAGAATGTCTGAGATTGACTGGGTGTATTAAACTCTTTATCAACACCGACTAAAGGGAGAACACAGATGGAATCAGGACAAATAGTGTTGGACCCAAAACGCAAGGCTCTTTGGGACCGAGATCAAGTCAAAATATTTAATCTGATTTAAAGATATTTCTGGGTGGGTGAAAACTCTGACCACCAGCGCTGTTACCCCCACCAAACCAAACCTAAAAACAGACCACTGTTACCCCCACCAAACCAAACCTAAAAACGGACCACTGTTACCCCCACCAAACCAAACCTACCCCACCAAACCAAAAAACGGACCACTGTTACCCCCACCAAACCAAACCTAAAAACAGACCACTGTTACCCCACCAAACCAAACCTAAAAACGGACCACTGTTACCCCCACCAAACCAAACCTAAAAACGGACCACTGTTACCCCCACCAAACCAAACCTAAAAACGGACCACTGTTACCCCCACCAAACCAAACCTAAAAACGGACCACTGTTACCCCCACCAAACCAAACCTAAAAACGGACCACTGTTACCCCACCAAACCAAACCTAAAAACAGACCACTGTTACCCCACCAAACCAAACCTAAAAACAGACCACTGTTACCCCACCAAACCAAACCTAAAAACGGACCACTGTTACCCCCACCAAACCAAACCTAAAAACAGACCACTGTTACCCCACCAAACCAAACCTAAAAACAGACCACTGTTACCCCCACCAAACCAAACCTAAAAACAGACCACTGTTACCCCCACCAAACCAAACCTAAAAACGGACCACTGTTACCCCACCAAACCAAACCTAAAAAAAACGGACCACTGTTACCCCCACCAAACCAAACCTAAAAACGGACCACTGTTACCCCACCAAACCAAACCTAAAAACAGACCACTGTTACCCCCACCAAACCAAACCTAAAAACAGGCCACTGTTACCCCCACCAAACCAAACCTAAAAACAGACCACTGTTACCCCCACCAAACCAAACCTAAAAACAGACCACTGTTACCCCCACCAAACCAAACCTAAAAACAGACCACTGTTACCCCCACCAAAACCAAACGAACCACTGTTACCCCCACCAAACCTAAACGGACCACTGTTACCCCCAATAAACTAAACCTAAACAGACCACTGTTACCCCCACCAAAACCAAACGAACCACTGTTACCCCCACCAAACCTAAACGGACCACTGTTACCCTCAACAAACCAAACCTAAACGGACCACTGTTACTTACCCCCACCAACCCAAAACAGACCACAGTTACCCCCACCAACCCAAAACAGACCACAGTTACCCCCACCAACCCAAAACAGATCACTGTTACCCCACCAAACCAAACCTAAACGGACCACTGTTACTTACCCCCACCAACCCAAAACAGACCACAGTTACCCCCACCAACCCAAAACAGACCACAGTTACCCCCACCAACCCAAAACAGATCACTGTTACCCCCACCAAACCTAAACCGACCACTGTTCTACCTCAAGCTAAACACTTTTAGGTTAAATAAATCTACAATTACCACTATTCTGTCGTGGCCATTATTCTCCGACAGTGGTTGTGTCCCAACTGGCCCCCTATTCCCTATATAGTGCACTACTTTTGACCAGAACCCTATGGTGTCTGGTCAGAAGTAGTGCACTTGATAGGGAATAGGGGGCCATTTGGGAGAACGCTTCGGGAAGGGGCAGCTTTAAGAGGAAATCTGGTCCTATCTAAGGTTGTCTAAATTAAGAATGTCTTAACCTCAGCTGTCATGACTCTCTCTGCCCCCCACCTACTTCCTGTCTCAGATGGGTGTTTCCTGTTTGTCGACCAGTCAGATCCTTCCTCTCAACAACAACAACGGTCAGGAAATCTAGGTGCTGCCCTGAGTCTCGTCTGAAGAGGACTTGAGATCGATAGAGAGCAGTAAAACAAATAGAGCAACTAGAGAGATAGGTCATCTTCACAAAGAGAAACATGGGAGGGGATGTGTCCCTATCTCCTTTGTCCTGAAGTGTACACTCATTCACTACATTCCACAAGTCTAAAACTATTGTATCGGTAGAGGCATGGGCTACAGGGAGTTTCCACCATGTTTCTTAGACCAGTCTTTTCCTTTCGAGTCAAAGAAGGGAAGTGAACAAGTGGACACTTTGGGCAGAAGGAGAGATAATTGGGGCCGTAGCTACAGTCTCACAGTGACAGACCCGTATACAAGCCAAAGACTCAAGCCGGAAGTCTCACCATAGACAGATATAACGGCCAGGATGAGCCAGGCGGTCCACTCAGGAAGGTACTTGATGAAGACCAGAGCCATGAGAGCAGAGATCATGATGAGGTAGGCCTGCTGCAGGCGGAGAGGACCCTTCCAGTGGATACAGATCATCCCTACCACCCCGAAGTTCCAGACGATCACAGCCAAGGTGATCCAGTCCATCGCCACGTTGTACGTCTTGAACACTTCTCTGGGGGAGGACAAGAGTGAGCCTGTTACGTTTAGGAGGACAGAGGACAGAGGGCGGCAGGGTAGCCTAGTGGTTAGAGTGTAGAGGTGGCAGGTAGCCTAGTGGTTAGAGTGTAGAGGAGGCAGGGTGGCCTAGTGGTTAGAGTGTAGAGTCGGCAGGGTAGCCTAGTGGTTAGAGTGTAGAGTCGGCAGGGTAGCCTAGTGGTTAGAGTGTAGAGTCGGCAGGGTAGCCTAGTGGTTAGAGTGTAGAGTCGGCAGGGTAGCCTAGTGGTTAGAGTGTAGAGGAGGCAGGGTAGCCTGGTGGTTAGAGTGTAGAGGCGGCAGGGTAGCCTAGTGGTTAGAGTGTAGAGGAGGTAGGGTAGCCTAGTGGTTAGAGTGTAGAGGAGGCAGGTAACCTAGTGGTTAGAGTGTAGAGTCGTCAGGGTAGCCTAGTGGTTAGAGTGTAGAGGAGGCAGGGTAGCCTAGTGGTTAGAGTGTAGAGGTGGCAGGGTAGCCTAGTGGTTAGAGTGTAGAGGTGGCAGGGTAGCCTAGTGGTTAGAGTGTAGAGGCGGCAGGGTAGCCTAGTGGTTAGAGTGTAGAGGAGGCAGGGTAGCCTAGTGGTTAGAGTGTAGAGTCGGCAGGGTAGCCTAGTGGTTAGAGTGTAGAGGAGGCAGGTAACCTAGTGGTTAGAGTGTAGAGTCGTCAGGGTAGCCTAGTGGTTAGAGTGTAGAGGTGGCAGGTAGCCTAGTGGTTAGAGTGTAGAGGAGGCAGGGTAGCCTAGTGGTTAGAGTGTAGAGGTAGCCTAGTGGTTAGAGTGTAGAGGTAGCCTAGTGGTTAGAGTGTAGAGGTGGCAGGGTAGCATAGTGGTTAGAGCGTTGGACTAGTAACCGAAAGGTTGCAAGTTCAAATCCCAGAGCTGACAAGTTAAAAATCTGTTGTTCTGCCCCTGAACAGGCAGAAAATAAGAATTTGTTCTTAACTGACTAGCCTAGTTAAATAAAGGTAAAAAAATAAATAATAATCTGCCCAGTCACACTCTTACACAGCAGATTTACCGATGACTTGAAATATATATGTGATTGAAAAGAGAGAGAGAGAATAAGATATGGAAGGGAATGAAGGGACTCACTTGAGATATATGAAGGAGAAGAAGAACAGGAGAAGTAGAGAGGAGAGGAACAGCCAGCCTTGGATCACCTGAAGGGACACACAGAGATCAATAACAGCCAACTGTCTGTATTACATGCTCGGCATGTCACTGTATCTAGACACACACAGCAGAGGACAGGGTAAGAGATGCTACAGGGATGAGTGATACCAGGCTTGTGTTCATCAGCCAACAAGCGGAAGAAAACAGACTGAAAAAGGGACGACTTCCTGGACTTGTCCAGGAAGTTAAACGTTATGATACGTTGGTTGCAAACTGATTTACTTTGTGTGCCCTAATGAATACGACCCTAATGGCATTGTTAGAGCAACATATCTTACCCTGCAGCATCTCTTACCCTGTTGCAGCATCTCTTACCCTGTTGCAGCATCTCTTACCCTGTAGCATCTCTTACCCTGTAGCATCTCTTACCCTGTTGCAGCATCTCTTACCCTGTTGCAGCATCTCTTACCCTGCAGCATCTCTTACCCTGTTGCAGCATCTCTTACCCTGTTGCAGCATCTCTTACCCTGTAGCATCTCTTACCCTGTAGCATCTCTTACCCTGCAGCATCTCTTACCCTGTAGCATCTCTTACCCTGTAGCATATCTTACCCTGCAGCATATCTTACCCTGCAGCATCTCTTACCCTGTAGCATCTCTTACCCTGCAGCATCTCTTACCCTGCAGCATCTCTTACCCTGCATCATCTCTTACCCTGTAACATCTCTTACCCTGTAGCAGCATCTCTTACCCTGTAGCATCTCTTACCCTGTAGCATCTCTTACCCTGCAGCATCTCTTACCCTGTAGCATCTCTTACCCTGTAGCATCTCTTACCCTGTAGCATCTCTTACCCTGCAGCATCTCTTACCCTGTAGCATCTCTTACCCTGTAGCAGCATCTCTTACCCTGTAGCATCTCTTACCCTGTAGCATCTCTTACCCTGTAGCATCTCTTACCCTGTAGCATCTCTTACCCTGCAGCATCTCTTACCCTGTAGCATCTCTTACCCTGTAGCAGCGGTACTTGTATAGCAGCACCAGCACCATGGTCATGACTATGATGACACTGATCATGATGGTGGCGTTGAGGACTGAGTTGAGGGCTCGCTGCCCTATTGTGTCTGTGTCCTCTGGGAATGGGGTGTATATCCTGGAAAACACATCACATGTCAGACAGGTATCAACATCCTGGACAACAGAAGATTGGACTCATCACATTGGACTCATCACATTAGATCATTTCAGAATATGTTAGTGTCAGACAACCATCAGAAATACTCAAACACCATCCTTTGTGAATCCTCACTTTGCTGCTATTGTTATTATAATAATATTGTCTGTGTTTCTCCAGCTGCTTGATTATCTTGTCTATTTCTCCAGCTGCTTGATTATCTTGTCTGTTTTTCCAGCTGCTTGATTATCTTGTCTGTTTTTCTCCAGCTGCTTGATTATCTTGTCTGAACAGCCCATAGGTAAACAAACTGAACAATGTATCTTCTTCGTTAGCAGGCCAGCCACATTTCCTGTACTTTCTGTTAGTAAATACTGTAGATGTATGCTGATATTTCATCATCAAGGTGTTGTGTGTCGCATTATCGCCATCTAGTGGCTATGCTAGTCAACTGCATCAACAACCCTAACCCTGGGGACAACACGAAGCCTCGTCTCAGGGTTCCAACAACCCTAACCCCAGAGACAACCTGGGTCGCCAGAACGTCGTCGGTACTTACAGCCTCTGTCCATCGTTCTGGGTGTAGAAGCTGACGGACTTGATGGTTGCCACGACGACCACCATGCAGAGCGTGACAGGGACGAACAGCATGATGACGTGTTTGGCCCCGTACTTCAGCGTCAGCTCCTCATCTTCGTCTTCCTCACTCTCTACCACCTGGGGGTGCGTTGTGGGGGAGCCTGTCCGTTCTGTTCCGCCCCCACCCCCTCCACCCTGGACCGCACCCCCGTCACCCCAGGCTCAGGGTGCTGGTTCTGGGGACAACATGAAGGTTGGTACTGGAGTCTCAGTCACCTGGAGGAGGAACAGAAGGGGACATAAATACACACCTCTAGGGTCAGTCTGCAGAACAAGGAAACATTTACATTATAGTCATTTAACAGACTCTCTGATCCAGAGCCACTACAGTAGTGAGTCATTTAACAGACTCTCTGATCCAGAGTCACTTACAGTAGTGAGTCATTTAACAGACTCTCTGATCCAGAGCCACTACAGTAGTGAGTCATTTAGCAGACTCTGATCCAGAGCCACTACAGTAGCGAGCCATTTAACAGACTCTCTGATCCAGAGCCACTACAGTAGTGAGTCATTTAACAGACTCTCTGATCCAGAGCCACTACAGTAGCGAGTCATTTAGCAGACTCTCTGATCCAGAGCCACTACAGTAGTGAGTCATTTAACAGACTCTCTGATGCAGAGCCACTACAGTAGCGAGTCATTTAGCAGACTCTGATCCAGAGCCACTACAGTAGTGAGTCATTTAACAGACTCTGTTAAAGAGTGGGTGGGGGTTAGGGGTTAGGGGTAGAGGTTAGGGTTAGGGGTTAGGGTTAGTGGTAGAGATTAAGGTTAGGGGTTAGTGATAGGGGTTAGGGGTGGTGGTTAGGGGTGGTGGTTAGGGGTGGGGGTTAGGGGTAGGGGTTAGGGGTAGGGGTTAGGGGTGGGGGTTAGGCTAGTGGTAGGGGTGGGGGTTAGGGGTGGGGGGTTAGGGGTGGGGTTAGGGTTAGGGTTAGGGGTTAGGGTTGGTGTTAGGGGTTGGTGTTAGGGGTTAGGGGTGGGGTTAGGGGTTAGGGTTGGGGTTAGGGTTGCGGTTAGGGTTGGGGTTAGGGGTGGGGTTAGGGGTTAGGGTTGGGGTTAGGGGTTAGGGTTGGTGTTAGGGGTTAGGGGTGGGGTTAGGGTTGGGGTTAGGGGTGGAGGTTAGGGTTGGGGGTTAGGGGTTGGGGTTAGGGGTGGGGTTAGGGGTGGGGTTAGGGGTGGGGTTAGGGGTGGGGTTAAGAACTAGGGTTAAGAACCAAAGAACTAGAGACCACCACAGAACTAAAGGGACCACCACAGAACTAAATAGACCACCACAGAACTAAAGAGACCACCACAGAACTAAAGAGACCACGACAGAACTAAATAGACCACCACAGAACTAAAGAGACCACCACAGAACTAAAGAGACCACCACAGAACTAAATAGACCAGCACAGAACTAAAGAGACCACGACAGAACTAAATAGACCACCACAGAACTAAAGAGACCACGACAGAACTAAATAGACCACCACAGAACTAAAGAGACCACGACAGAACTAAATAGACCAGCACAAAACTAAATAGACCAGCACAGAACTAAAGAGACCACCACAGAACTAAAGAGACCACGACAGAACTAAATAGACCAGCACAAAACTAAATAGACCAGCACAGAACTAAAGAGACCACCACAGAACTAAAGAGACCACGACAGAACTAAATAGACCAGCACAAAACTAAATAGACCAGCACAGAACTAAAGAGACCACCACAGAACTAAAGAGACCACCACAGAACTAAATAGACCATCACAGAACTAAAGAGACCACGACAGAACTAAAGAGAACACCACAGAACTAAATAGAAATAAATAGACCACCACAGAACAAAATAGACCACCACAGAACAAAATAGACCACAACAGAACTAAATAGAACACCACAGAACTAAATAGACCACCACAGAACTAAATAGACCACAACAGAACTAAATAGACCACGACAGAACTAAAGAGACCACCACAGAACTAAATAGAACTAAATAGACCACCACAGAACTAAATAGACCACAACAGAACTAAATAGACCACGACAGAACTAAAGAGACCACCACAGAACTAAATAGAACTAAATAGACCACAACAGAACTAAATAGACCACCACAGAACTAAATAGACCACCACAGTGTTATATTGTATCTCTATGGGGCTGAGTTCCTAGACAGATTAAGCCTAGTCTGGACTGCAAACCGTTCTCTGTGAATATTCTCCATGGAAAGTGCTTCGAAGTCCAGGACTTGACCTAATCTGTGTCTGGGAAACCAGCCCAATACAGCACTCTCCCATTGACACCAACCTGAGGAGTGACCGGCCCTATACAGCACTCTCCCATTGACACCAGCCTGAGGAGTGACCAACCTTATACAGCACTCTCCCATTGACACCAGCCTGAGGAGTGACCAACCTTATACAGCACTCTCCCATTGACACCAGCCTGAGGAGTGACCAACCTTATACAGCACTCTCCCATTGACACCAGCCTGAGGAGTGACCGGCCTTATACAGCACTCTCCCATTGACACCAGCCTGAGGAGTGACCGACCTTATACAGCACTCTCCCATTGACACCAACCTGAGGAGTGATCAACCTTATACAGCACTCTCCCATTGACACCAGCCTGAGGAGTGACCAACCTTATACAGCACTCTCCCATTGACACCAGCCTGAGGAGTGACCAACCTTATACAGCACTCTCCCATTGACACCAGCCTGAGGAGTGATCAACCTTATACAGCACTCTCCCATTGACACCAACCTGAGGAGTGATCAACCTTATACAGCACTCTCCCATTGACACCAGCCTGAGGAGTGACCAACCTTATACAGCACTCTCCCATTGACACCAGCCTGAGGAGTGATCAACCTTATACAGCACTCTCCCATTGACACCAGCCTGAGGAGTGACCAACCTTATACAGCACTCTCCCATTGACACCAGCCTGAGGAGTGACCAACCTTATACAGCACTCTCCCATTGACACCAGGCTGAGGAGTGATCAACCTTATACAGCACTCTCCCATTGACACCAGCCTGAGGAGTGATCAACCTTATACAGCACTCTCCACCCTGACACCAGCCTGAGGAGTGACCAACCTTATACAGCACTCTCCACCCTGACACCAGCCTGAGGAGTGACCAACCTTATACAGCACTCTCCCATTGACACCAGCCTGAGGAGTGACCAACCTTATACAGCACTCTCCCATTGACACCAGCCTGAGGAGTGACCGGCCCAATACAGCACTCTCCCATTGACACCAGCCTGAGGAGTGACCAACCTTATACAGCACTCTCCCATTGACACCAGCCTGAGGAGTGACCGGCCCTATACAGCACTCTCCCATTGACACCAGCCTGAGGAGTGACTGGCCCTATACAGCACTCTCCCATTGACACCAGCCTGAGGAGTGATCAACCTTATACAGCACTCTCCCATTGACACCAGCCTGAGGAGTGACCAACCTTATACAGCACTCTCCCATTGACACCAGCCTGAGGAGTGATCAACCTTATACAGCACTCTCCACCCTGACACCAGCCTGAGGAGTGACCGGCCCTATACAGCACTCTCCCATTGACACCAGCCTGAGGAGTGACCGGCCTTATACAGCACTCTCCCATTGACACCAGCCTGAGGAGTGACCGGCCCAATACAGCACTCTCCCATTGACACCAGCCTGAGGAGTGATCAACCTTATACAGCACTCTCCCATTGACACCAGCCTGAGGAGTGACCAACCTTATACAGCACTCTCCCATTGACACCAGCCTGAGGAGTGACCGGCCCTATACAGCACTCTCCCATTGACACCAGCCTGAGGAGTGATCAACCTTATACAGCACTCTCCCATTGACACCAGCCTGAGGAGTGATCAACCTTATACAGCACTCTCCCATTGACACCAGCCTGAGGAGTGACCAACCCTATACAGCACTCTCCCATTGACACCAGCCTGAGGAGTGACCGGCCTTATACAGCACTCTCCCATTGACACCAGCCTGAGGAGTGACCAACCTTATACAGCACTCTCCCATTGACACCAGCCTGAGGAGTGATCAACCTTATACAGCACTCTCCCATTGACACCAGGCTGAGGAGTGACCGGCCCTATACAGCACTCTCCACCCTGACACCAGCCTGAGGAGTGACCAACCTTATACAGCACTCTCCACCCTGACACCAGCCTGAGGAGTGATCAACCTTATACAGCACTCTCCACCCTGACACCAGCCTGAGGAGTGACCAACCTTATACAGCACTCTCCCATTGACACCAGCCTGAGGAGTGACCAACCTTATACAGCACTCTCCCATTGACACCAGCCTGAGGAGTGACCAACCTTATACAGCACTCTCCCATTGACACCAGCCTGAGGAGTGACCAACCTTATACAGCACTCTCCCATTGACACCAGCCTGAGGAGTGATCAACCTTATACAGCACTCTCCCATTGACACCAGCCTGAGGAGTGACCAACCTTATACAGCACTCTCCCATTGACACCAGCCTGAGGAGTGACCAACCTTATACAGCACTCTCCCATTGACACCAGCCTGAGGAGTGACCGGCCCTATACAGCACTCTCCACCCTGACACCAGCCTGAGGAGTGACCGGCCTTATACAGCACTCTCCCATTGACACCAGCCTGAGGAGTGACCAACCTTATACAGCACTCTCCCATTGACACCAGCCTGAGGAGTGACCAACCTTATACAGCACTCTCCCATTGACACCAGCCTGAGGAGTGACCGACCTTATACAGCACTCTCCCATTGACACCAGCCTGAGGAGTGACCAACCTTATACAGCACTCTCCCATTGACACCAGCCTGAGGAGTGATCAACCTTATACAGCACTCTCCCATTGACACCAGCCTGAGGAGTGACCAACCCTATACAGCACTCTCCCATTGACACCAGCCTGAGGAGTGACCAACCTTATACAGCACTCTCCCATTGACACCAGCCTGAGGAGTGATCAACCTTATACAGCACTCTCCCATTGACACCAGCCTGAGGAGTGACCGGCCTTATACAGCACTCTCCCATTGACACCAGCCTGAGGAGTGACCAACCTTATACAGCACTCTCCCATTGACACCAGCCTGAGGAGTGACCGGCCTTATACAGCACTCTCCCATTGACACCAGCCTGAGGAGTGACCAACCTTATACAGCACTCTCCCATTGACACCAGCCTGAGGAGTGACCGGCCTTATACAGCACTCTCCCATTGACACCAGCCTGAGGAGTGACCGGCCCTATACAGCACTCTCCCATTGACACCAGCCTGAGGAGTGACCAACCTTATACAGCACTCTCCCATTGACACCAGCCTGAGGAGTGATCAACCTTATACAGCACTCTCCCATTGACACCAGCCTGAGGAGTGACCAACCTTATACAGCACTCTCCCATTGACACCAGCCTGAGGAGTGAACAACCTTATACAGCACTCTCCCATTGACACCAGCCTGAGGAGTGACCAACCTTATACAGCACTCTCCCATTGACACCAGCCTGAGGAGTGACCAACCTTATACAGCACTCTCCCATTGACACCAGCCTGAGGAGTGACCGACCTTATACAGCACTCTCCCATTGACACCAGCCTGAGGAGTGACCAACCTTATACAGCACTCTCCCATTGACACCAGCCTGAGGAGTGATCAACCTTATACAGCACTCTCCCATTGACACCAGCCTGAGGAGTGACCAACCTTATACAGCACTCTCCCATTGACACCAGCCTGAGGAGTGACCGGCCCTATACAGCACTCTCCCATTGACACCAGCCTGAGGAGTGACCAACCTTATACAGCACTCTCCCATTGACACCAGCCTGAGGAGTGACCAACCTTATACAGCACTCTCCCATTGACACCAGCCTGAGGAGTGATCAACCTTATACAGCACTCTCCCATTGACACCAGCCTGAGGAGTGACCAACCTTATACAGCACTCTCCCATTGACACCAGCCTGAGGAGTGACCGGCCTTATACAGCACTCTCCCATTGACACCAGCCTGAGGAGTGATCAACCTTATACAGCACTCTCCCATTGACACCAGCCTGAGGAGTGACCAACCTTATACAGCACTCTCCCATTGACACCAGCCTGAGGAGTGATCAACCTTATACAGCACTCTCCCATTGACACCAGCCTGAGGAGTGATCAACCTTATACAGCACTCTCCCATTGACACCAGCCTGAGGAGTGACCAACCTTATACAGCACTCTCCCATTGACACCAGCCTGAGGAGTGACCGACCTTATACAGCACTCTCCCATTGACACCAGCCTGAGGAGTGACCAACCTTATACAGCACTCTCCCATTGACACCAGCCTGAGGAGTGACCAACCTTATACAGCACTCTCCCATTGACACCAGCCTGAGGAGTGATCAACCTTATACAGCACTCTCCCATTGACACCAGCCTGAGGAGTGATCAACCTTATACAGCACTCTCCCATTGACACCAGCCTGAGGAGTGATCAACCTTATACAGCACTCTCCCATTGACACCAGCCTGAGGAGTGACCAACCTTATACAGCACTCTCCCATTGACACCAGCCTGAGGAGTGACCAACCTTATACAGCACTCTCCCATTGACACCAGCCTGAGGAGTGACCGACCTTATACAGCACTCTCCCATTGACACCAGCCTGAGGAGTGACCGGCCTTATACAGCACTCTCCCATTGACACCAGCCTGAGGAGTGACCAACCTTATACAGCACTCTCCCATTGACACCAGCCTGAGGAGTGACCGGCCTTATACAGCACTCTCCCATTGACACCAGCCTGAGGAGTGACCGGCCCTATACAGCACTCTCCCATTGACACCAGCCTGAGGAGTGATCAACCTTATACAGCACTCTCCCATTGACACCAGCCTGAGGAGTGACCAACCTTATACAGCACTCTCCCATTGACACCAGCCTGAGGAGTGACCAACCTTATACAGCACTCTCCCATTGACACCAGCCTGAGGAGTGATCAACCTTATACAGCACTCTCCCATTGACACCAGCCTGAGGAGTGACCAACCTTATACAGCACTCTCCCATTGACACCAGCCTGAGGAGTGACCAACCTTATACAGCACTCTCCCATTGACACCAGCCTGAGGAGTGATCAACCTTATACAGCACTCTCCCATTGACACCAGCCTGAGGAGTGACCAACCTTATACAGCACTCTCCCATTGACACCAGCCTGAGGAGTGACCAACCTTATACAGCACTCTCCCATTGACACCAGCCTGAGGAGTGATCAACCTTATACAGCACTCTCCCATTGACACCAGCCTGAGGAGTGATCAACCTTATACAGCACTCTCCCATTGACACCAGCCTGAGGAGTGATCAACCTTATACAGCACTCTCCCATTGACACCAGCCTGAGGAGTGACCGGCCTTATACAGCACTCTCCCATTGACACCAGCCTGAGGAGTGACCAACCTTATACAGCACTCTCCCATTGACACCAGCCTGAGGAGTGACCGGCCTTATACAGCACTCTCCCATTGACACCAGCCTGAGGAGTGACCAACCTTATACAGCACTCTCCCATTGACACCAGCCTGAGGAGTGACCAACCTTATACAGCACTCTCCATTGACACCAGCCTGAGGAGTGACCGGTCCTTATACAGCACTCTCCCATTGACACCAGCCTGAGGAGTGACCGGCCCTATACAGCACTCTCCCCCTGACACCAGCCTGAGGAGTGACCGGCCTTATACAGCACTCTCCCATTGACACCAGCCTGAGGAGTGACCGGTCCTATACAGCACTCTCCCATTGACACCAGCCTGAGGAGTGATCAACCTTATACAGCACTCTCCCATTGACACCAGCCTGAGGAGTGACCAACCTTATACAGCACTCTCCCATTGACACCAGCCTGAGGAGTGACCGGCCTTATACAGCACTCTCCCATTGACACCAGCCTGAGGAGTGACCAACCCTATACAGCACTCTCCCATTGACACCAGCCTGAGGAGTGATCAACCTTATACAGCACTCTCCCATTGACACCAGCCTGAGGAGTGACCGGCCCTTATACAGCACTCTCCCATTGACACCAGCCTGAGGAGTGACCAACCTTATACAGCACTCTCCCATTGACACCAGCCTGAGGAGTGACCGGTCCTATACAGCACTCTCCCATTGACACCAGCCTGAGGAGTGACCAACCTTATACAGCACTCTCCCATTGACACCAGCCTGAGGAGTGACCAACCTTATACAGCACTCTCCCATTGACACCAGCCTGAGGAGTGACCAACCTTATACAGCACTCTCCCATTGACACCAGCCTGAGGAGTGATCAACCTTATACAGCACTCTCCCATTGACACCAGCCTGAGGAGTGACCAACCTTATACAGCACTCTCCCATTGACACCAGCCTGAGGAGTGACCAACCTTATACAGCACTCTCCCATTGACACCAGCCTGAGGAGTGATCAACCTTATACAGCACTCTCCCATTGACACCAGCCTGAGGAGTGATCAACCTTATACAGCACTCTCCCATTGACACCAGCCTGAGGAGTGACCAACCTTATACAGCACTCTCCCATTGACACCAGCCTGAGGAGTGACCGACCTTATACAGCACTCTCCCATTGACACCAGCCTGAGGAGTGATCAACCTTATACAGCACTCTCCCATTGACACCAGCCTGAGGAGTGATCAACCTTATACAGCACTCTCCCATTGACACCAGCCTGAGGAGTGATCAACCTTATACAGCACTCTCCCATTGACACCAGCCTGAGGAGTGATCAACCTTATACAGCACTCTCCCATTGACACCAGCCTGAGGAGTGACCAACCTTATACAGCACTCTCCCATTGACACCAGCCTGAGGAGTGACCAACCTTATACAGCACTCTCCCATTGACACCAGCCTGAGGAGTGACCAACCTTATACAGCACTCTCCCATTGACACCAGCCTGAGGAGTGACCAACCTTATACAGCACTCTCCCATTGACACCAGCCTGAGGAGTGACCAACCTTATACAGCACTCTCCCATTGACACCAGCCTGAGGAGTGACCAACCTTATACAGCACTCTCCCATTGACACCAGCCTGAGGAGTGACCGGCCCTATACAGCACTCTCCCATTGACACCAGTGTGAGGAGTGACCGGCCCTATACAGCACTCTCCCATTGACACCAGCCTGAGGAGTGATCAACCTTATACAGCACTCTCCCATTGACACCAGCCTGAGGAGTGACCAACCTTATACAGCACTCTCCCATTGACACCAGCCTGAGGAGTGACCAACCTTATACAGCACTCTCCCATTGACACCAGCCTGAGGAGTGACCAACCTTATACAGCACTCTCCCATTGACACCAGCCTGAGGAGTGACCAACCTTATACAGCACTCTCCCATTGACACCAGCCTGAGGAGTGACCAACCTTATACAGCACTCTCCCATTGACACCAGCCTGAGGAGTGACCAACCTTATACAGCACTCTCCCATTGACACCAGCCTGAGGAGTGATCAACCTTATACAGCACTCTCCCATTGACACCAGCCTGAGGAGTGACCAACCTTATACAGCACTCTCCCATTGACACCAGCCTGAGGAGTGACCAACCTTATACAGCACTCTCCCATTGACACCAGCCTGAGGAGTGACCAACCTTATACAGCACTCTCCCATTGACACCAGCCTGAGGAGTGACCCAACCTTATACAGCACTCTCCCATTGACACCAGCCTGAGGAGTGACCGGTCCTTATACAGCACTCTCCCATTGACACCAGCCTGAGGAGTGATCAACCTTATACAGCACTCTCCCATTGACACCAGCCTGAGGAGTGACCAACCTTATACAGCACTCTCCCATTGACACCAGCCTGAGGAGTGACCAACCTTATACAGCACTCTCCCATTGACACCAGCCTGAGGAGTGATCAACCTTATACAGCACTCTCCCATTGACACCAGCCTGAGGAGTGATCAACCTTATACAGCACTCTCCCATTGACACCAGCCTGAGGAGTGACCAACCTTATACAGCACTCTCCCATTGACACCAGCCTGAGGAGTGATCAACCTTATACAGCACTCTCCCATTGACACCAGCCTGAGGAGTGACCAACCTTATACAGCACTCTCCCATTGACACCAGCCTGAGGAGTGATCGGCCTTATACAGCACTCTCCCATTGACACCAGCCTGAGGAGTGACCTGGCCTTATACAGCACTCTCCCATTGACACCAGCCTGAGGAGTGATCAACCTTATACAGCACTCTCCCATTGACACCAGCCTGAGGAGTGACCAACCTTATACAGCACTCTCCCATTGACACCAGCCTGAGGAGTGATCAACCTTATACAGCACTCTCCCATTGACACCAGCCTGAGGAGTGACCGGCCCAATACAGCACTCTCCCATTGACACCAGCTGAGGAGTGACCAACCTTATACAGCACTCCCATTGACACCAGCCTGAGGAGTGACCAACCTTATACAGCACTCTCCCAGTGACTTCCAGCCTGAGGAGTGACCAACCTGTGGGGACGAACAGCACTCTCCCATTGACACCAGCCTGAGGAGTGACCAACCTTATACAGCACTCTCCCATGTGACACCCATCTAGGGTGAGTGTTGAGGTGCCAAGGCCAGCCATCTATTGCCAAGGAGAGTGTTGAGGTGCAAAGGCTGTGGGGACACCAGACCCATCTGGGTGAGTGTTGACCAAGGCTGTGGGGACATACAGCACATCTCCCATTGACACCAGCCTGAGGGGACAGACAGACCCATCTAGGGTGAGTGCAGGTCTCCCAGGCTGTGGGGACACCAGCCTGAGGAGTTGACCGTGCCCTATACAGCACTCTCCCATTGACACCAGGCTGAGGGGACAGACAACCATTATACAGCACTCTCCCATTGACACCAGCCTGAGGAGTGAGGTGCCAAGGCTGTGGGGACAGCACTCTAGGGTGATTGACACCAGGCTGAGGAGGACAGACAGGCCCATCTACAGCAGTCTCCCATTGACCCAGGCCTGGGGAGTGACAGGCCCATCTAGGGTGAGTGTTGAGGTGACCAAGGCTGTGGAGGACCCCAGTGATCCTTATACAGCATCTAGGGTGAGTCTCCCATTGACACAGGCAGCCTGAGGAGAGTGTGATACCAAGGCTGTATACAGACCCATCTCCCATTGACACCAGCTGTGGGACAGACAGGACCCATCTATACAGCACTCTCCCATTGACACCAGCCTAGGGTGAGGAGTGACCAAGGCTGTATACAGACACTCCCATCTGACACCAGCCTGAGGGTGCCAAGGCTATGGGGACAGCAGACCCATCTCCCATTGACACCAAGGCTGTGGGGACAGACAGGCCCATCTAGGGCAGTGTTCTCCAAGGCTGTGGGGACACCAGCCTAGGGGAGTGTTGAGGTGCCAAGGCTGTGGGGACAGACAGCCCATCTAGGGAGTGGTGTTGGTGCCAAGGCTGTGGGGACAGACAGCCCATTGAGGAGTGACCAACTGTCTAGACAGCACTCTCCCATCTAGGTGAGTGTTGAGGTGCCCAGGCTGTGGGGACAGACAGACCCATCTAGGGAGACCAACCAAGGCTGTGGGGACAGACAGGCCCATCTAGGGAGAGTGTTGAGGTGCCAAGGCTGTGACACCAGCATCTAGGGAGTGTTGAGGTACCAAGGCTGTGGGGACAGACAGACCCATCTAGGGTGAGTGTTGACACCAGGTACCAAGGCTGTGGGGACAGACAGCCCATCTAGGGTGAGTCTCCCATTGACACCAGCCTGAGGAGTGATCAAGGCTGTGGGGACAGACAGGCCCATCTAGGGTGAGTGTTGAGGTACCAAGGCTGTATACAGCACTCTCCCATTGACACCAGGCCCATCTACAGAGTGTTGAGGTGCCAAGGCTGTGGGGACAGACAGGCCCATCTAGGGTGAGTGTTGAGGTGCCAAGGCTGTGGGGACAGACAGACCCATCTAGGAGAGTGTTGACACCAGGCTGAGGAGGATCAACTATACAGCACAGGCCCATTGACACCAGCCTGGGAGAGTGTTGAGGTACCAAGGCTGTACAGACAGACCCATCTAGGGAGAGTGTTGAAGGCTGTGGGGACAGACAGACACCAGCCTGAGGAGTGATCAACCTTGGGGACAGCACTCTCCCATCGACACCAGCCTGAGGTGACCAAGGCTGTGGGGACAGACAGCCATCTCCCAGTGTTGAGGACACCAGGCTGAGGGGGACAGACAGGCCCATCTAGGGAGAGTGTTCCCCAAGGCTGTGGGGCCAAAACCCATCAACCCCAAGGCTGTGGGGACAGACGCCCATCTAGGGAGAGTGTTGAGGTGCCAAGGCTGTGGGGACAGACAGAGGCCCATCTAGGGAGAGTGTTCTGGGGACAGACAGACCCAAGGCTGTGGGGACTCACAGGCCCATCAGCACAAGGCTGTGGGGACAGACAGGCCCATCTAGGTAAGTGATGGAAAGTGCAAGGCTGTGGGGACAGACAGGCCCATCTAGGGAAATGTTAAGGCTTGGGGACAGACAGGCCATCTTGAGTATTGAGGTTCCAAGGCTGTGGGGAGACAGGCCCATCAGAGCGCTGTTAGAACGGCTGTGGGGACAGAATGCCCATCTAGGGAGAGTGTTGAGGTGCCAAGGCTGTGGGGACAGACAGGCCCATCTAGGGAGAGTGTTGAGGTACCAAGGCTGTGGGGACAGACAGGCCCATCTAGGGAGAGTGTTGCAGTGCCAAGGCTGTGGGGACAGACAGGCCCATCTAGGGAGAGTGTTGAGGTGCCAAGGCTGTGGGGACAGACAGACCCATCTAGGGTGAGTGTTGAGGTACCAAGGCTGTGGGGACAGACAGGCCCATCTAGGGAGAGTGTTGCAGTGCCAAGGCTGTGGGGACAGACAGGCCCATCTAGGGAGAGTGTTGAGGTACCAAGGCTGTCGGGACAGACAGGCCCATCTAGGGTGAGTGTTGAGGTACCAAGGCTGTGGGGACAGACAGGCCCATCTAGGGAGAGTGTTGAGGTGCCAAGGCTGTGGGGACAGACAGGCCCATCTAGGGAGAGTGTTGAGGTGCCAAGGCTGTGGGGACAGACAGACCCATCTAGGGTGAGTGTTGAGGTACCAAGGCTGTGGGGACAGACAGGCCCATCTAGGGAGAGTGTTGCGGTGCCAAGGCTGTGGGGACAGACAGGCCCATCTAGGGAGAGTGTTGAGGTGCCAAGGCTGTGGGGACAGACAGGCCCATCTAGGGAGAGTGTTGAGGTACCAAGGCTGTGGGGACAGACAGGCCCATCTAGGGAGAGTGTTGAGGTACCAAGGCTGTGGGGACAGACAGGCCCATCTAGGGAGAGTGTTGAGGTGCCAAGGCTGTGGGGACAGACAGGCCCATCTAGGGAGAGTGTTGAGGTGCCAAGGCTGTGGGGACAGACAGGCCCATCTAGGGAGAGTGTTGAGGTACCAAGGCTGTGGGGACAGACAGACCCATCTAGGGAGAGTGTTGAGGTACCAAGGCTGTGGGGACAGACAGGCCCATCTAGGGAGAGTGTTGAGGTGCCAAGGCTGTGGGGACAGACAGACCCATCTAGGGAGAGTGTTGAGGTACCAAGGCTGTGGGGACAGACAGGCCCATCTAGGGAGAGTGTTGAGGTACCAAGGCTGTGGGGACAGACAGGCCCATCTAGGGAGAGTGTTGAGGTGCCAAGGCTGTCAGGACAGACAGGCCCATCTAGGGAGAGTGTTGAGGTGCCAAGGCTGTGGGGACAGACAGGCCCATCTAGGGAGAGTGTTGAGGTGCCAAAGCTGTCAGGACAGACAGGCCCATCTAGGGAGAGTGTTGAGGTGCCAAGGCTGTGGGGACAGACAGGCACATCTAGGGAGAGTGTTGAGGTACCAAGGCTGTGGGGACAGACAGGCCCATCTAGGGAGAGTGTTGAGGTGCCAAGGCTGTGGGGACAGACAGGCACATCTAGGGAGAGTGTTGAGGTGCCAAGGCTGTGGGGACAGACAGGCCCATCTAGGGAGAGTGTTGAGGTACCAAGGCTGTGGGGACAGACAGGCCCATCTAGGGAGAGTGTTGAGGTACCAATGCTGTGGGGACAGACAGGCCCATCTAGGGAGAGTGTTGAGGTGCCAAGGCTGTCGGGACAGACAGGCCCATCTAGGGAGAGTGTTGAGGTACCAAGGCTGTGGGGACAGACAGGCCCATCTAGGGAGAGTGTTGAGGTGCCAAGGCTGTGGGGACAGACAGACCCATCTAGGGAGAGTGTTGAGGTACCAAGGCTGTGGGGGGGCCCATCAGACAGGCCCATCTAGGGAGAGTGTTGAGGTACCAAGGCTGTGGGGACAGACAGGCCCATCTCGGGAGAGTGTTGAGGTACCAAGGCTGTGGGGACAGACAGGCCCATCTAGGGAGAGTGTTGAGGTACCAAGGCTGTGGGGACAGACAGGCCCATCTCGGGAGAGTGTTGAGGTGCCAAGGCTGTGGGGACAGACAGGCCCATCTCGGGAGAGTGTTGAGGTGCCAAGGCTGTGGGGACAGACAGGCCCATCTCGGGAGAGTGTTGAGGTGCCAAGGCTGTGGGGACAGACAGACCCATCTCGGGAGAGTGTTGAGGTGCCAAGGCTGTGGGGACAGACAGGCCCATCTAGGGAGAGTGTTGAGGTGCCAAGGCTGTGGGGACAGACAGGCCCATCTAGGGAGAGTGTTGAGGTGCCAAGGCTGTGGGGACAGACAGGCCCATCTAGGGAGAGTGTTGAGGTACCAAGGCTGTGGGGACAGACAGGCCCATCTCGGGAGAGTGTTGAGGTACCAAGGCTGTGGGGACAGACAGGCTGTGGGGACAGACAGGCCCATCTAGGGAGAGTGTTGAGGTGCCAAGGCTGTGGGGACAGACAGGCCCATCTAGGGAGAGTGTTGAGGTGCCAAGGCTGTGGGGACAGACAGGCCCATCTAGGGAGAGTGTTGAGGTGCCAAGGCTGTGGGGACAGACAGGCCCATCTAGGGAGAGTGTTGAGGTGCCAAGGCTGTGGGGACAGACAGGCCCATCTAGGGAGAGTGTTGAGGTGCCAAGGCTGTGGGGACAGACAGGCCCATCTCGGGAGAGTGTTGAGGTGCCAAGGCTGTGGGGACAGACAGGCCCATCTAGGGAGAGTGTTGAGGTACCAAGGCTGTGGGGACAGACAGGCCCATCTCGGGAGAGTGTTGAGGTGCCAAGGCTGTGGGGACAGACAGGCCCATCTCGGGAGAGTGTTGAGGTGCCAAGGCTGTGGGGACAGACAGACCCATCTAGGGAGAGTGTTGAGGTGCCAAGGCTGTGGGGACAGACAGGCCCATCTAGGGAGAGTGTTGAGGTGCCAAGGCTGTGGGGACAGACAGGCCCATCTCGGGAGAGTGTTGAGGTGCCAAGGCTGTGGGGACAGACAGACCCATCTAGGGAGAGTGTTGAGGTGCCAAGGCTGTGGGGACAGACAGGCCCATCTAGGGAGAGTGTTGAGGTGCCAAGGCTGTGGGGACAGACAGGCCCATCTAGGGAGAGTGTTGAGGTGCCAAGGCTGTGGGGACAGACAGGCCCATCTAGGGAGAGTGTTGAGGTGCCAAGGCTGTGGGGACAGACCCACAGGCCCATCTCGGGAGAGTGACCCATTAGGGAGTGGTGCCAAGGCTGTGGGGACAGACAGGCCCATCTAGGGAGAGTGTTTGAGGTGCCAGTACCAAGGCTGTGGGGACAGACAGGCCCATCTAGGGAGAGTGTTGAGGTGCCAAGGCTGTGGGGACAGACAGGCCCATCTAGGGAGAGTGTTGAGGTACCAAGGCTGTGGGGACAGACAGGCCCATCTAGGGAGAGTGTTGAGGTGCCAAGGCTGTGGGGACAGACAGGCCCATCTCGGGAGTGTTGAGGTGCCAAGGCTGTGGGGACAGACAGGCCCATCTAGGGAGAGTGTTGAGGTGCCAAGGCTGTGGGGACAGACAGGCCCATCTAGGGAGAGTGTTGAGGTACCAAGGCTGTGGGGACAGACAGGCCCATCTCGGGAGAGTGTTGAGGTGCCAAGGCTGTCAGGCCCATCTAGGGAGAGTGTTGAGGTGCCAAGGCTGTGGGGACAGACAGGCCCATCTAGGGAGAGTGTTGAGGTGCCAAGGCTGTGGGGACAGACAGACCCATCTAGGGAGAGTGTTGAGGTACCAAGGCTGTCAGGACAGACAGGCCCATCTAGGGAGAGTGTTGAGGTGCCAAAGCTGTGGGGACAGACAGGCCCATCTAGGGAGAGTGTTGAGGTACCAAGGCTGTGGGGACAGACAGGCCCATCTAGGGAGAGTGTTGAGGTGCCAAGGCTGTCAGGACAGTTTAGACATGAGCCTTAACCTACTCCTGATCTTCTGAATAAAAACAGGATGTGCGATTTCTAAAAGGGGGGGGGTTTCCTGGTTGAATAACTTCAATAAATCACCAGGAAGAATTGGCTCCATCGAACCGGGTCACAGCCGTTATCCTTCACTGAACGTGTTTATTAAGAACTGAGGCCGAGAAGGCAGGCTTGTCAAATAAAATACTATTTTATTGCTCACATACCCATGTTTAGCAGATGTTATTGCGGGCGTAGCGAAACGCTTGGTGTTTCTAGCTCCAACAGTGCAGTGACATAAACCGTCTTTCATCGGTGTTATTTACATGGGGAGTTGAACGGCTTCGTGTGGTTTAAGGGTCAGCAGAGAAACAGCCTAGAAGGACTTTGCCTCCTGTAATGGCCAGCCAACACCCTTCGAATCTTCAGGAGCAAAACCATATGACTAATGATTTACTTTTTTTTACTGCAAATGTCACCGCCATGAACGTGCCTTTACTATAGGTTACAATCTGCAAGTGGCAAAACACAGACGAGCATTATTTCCTTCTCATACTTCTGCTGTGATTTAGAAGCAGCTCACCATGTTGTTCTCGACGTCCTCCACGTTGTTGGCCATGGTTGACAGAACAGACTCGCCCTCACATACAAGCCCAGTTGTTCAGTTTGGCCTGGCACAAGAACAGAATCCTGGTTAATACACGCCATATAATAACAGAACCATATAATAACAGAACCATATAATAACAGAACCATATAATAACAGAACCATATAATAACAGAACCATATAATAACAGAACCATGTAATAACAGAACCATATAATAACAGAACCATAGCATATAATAACAGAACCATATAATAACAGAACCATATAATAACAGAACCATATAATAACAGAACCATATAATAACAGAACCATATAATAACAGAACCATATAATAACAGAACCATATAATAACAGAACCATATAATAACAGAACCATAGCATATAATAACAGAACCATAGCATATAATAACAGAACCATATAATAACAGAACCATATAATAACAGAACCATATAATAACAGAACCACAGCATATAATAACAGAACCATATAATAACAGAACCATATAATAACAGAAACCATATAATAACAGAACCATGTAATAACAGAACCATATAATAACAGAACCATAGCATATAATAACAGAACCATAGCATATAATAACAGAACCATATAATAACAGAACCATATATAATAACAGAACCATAGCATATAATAACAGAACCATATAATAACAGAACCATATAATAACAGAACCATATAATAACAGAACCATATAATAACAAAACCATATAATAACAAAACCATATAATAACAGAACCATATAATAACAGAACCATATAATAACAGAACCATATAATAACAAAACCATATAATAACAAAACCATATAATAACAGAACCACAGCATATAATAACAGAACCATATAATAACAGAACCATATAATAACAAAACCATATAATAACAAAACCATATAATAACAGAACCATATAATAACAGAACCATATAATAACAAAACCATATAATAACAGAACCATATAATAACAGAACCATATAATAACAGAACCATATAATAACAGAACCATATAATAACAGAACCATATAATAACAGAACCACAGCATATAATAACAGAACCATATAATAACAGAGCCATATAATAACAGAACCATATAATAACAGAACCATATAATAACAGAACCACAGCATATAATAACAGAACCACCATATAATAACAGAACCATATAATAACAGAACCATATAATAACAGAACCACAGCATATAATAACAGAACCATATAATAACAGAACCATATAATAACAGAACCACAGCATATAATAACAGAACCATATAATAACAGAACCATATAATAACAGAACCACAGCATATAATAACAGAACCATGTAATAACAGAACCATATAATAACAGAACCATAGCATATAATAACAGAACCATAGCATATAATAACAGAACCATATAATAACAGAACCATAGCATATAATAACAGAACCATAGCATATAATAACAGAACCATATAATAACAAAACCATATAATAACAGAACCATATAATAACAGAACCATATAATAACAAAACCATATAATAACAAAAACCATATAATAACAAAACCATATAATAACAGAACCATATAATAACAGAACAGCATATAATAACAAAACCATATAATAACAAAACCATATAATAACAAAACCATATAATAACAGAACCACAGCATATAATAACAGAACCATATAATAACAGAACCATATAATAACAAAACCATATAATAACAAAACCATATAATAACAGAACCATATAATAACAGAACCATATAATAACAAAACCATATAATAACAAAACCATATAATAACAGAACCATATAATAACAGAACCATATAATAACAAACCATATAATGAATGGCAGAACCATATAATAACAGAAATCCATATAATAACAGAACCACAGCATATAGTAACAGAAACCATATAAAGAAACAGAGCACATACATAATAACAAGAATCCATGTAGTAACAGA
>NW_027009670.1:0-35000 GCF_036934945.1 Oncorhynchus masou masou
CCAGTAATATATTACAGATCCAGACAGTTAACAACCCACTATCATGATATGATTATGCCAGTAATATATTACAGATCCAGACAGCTAACAACCCACTATCATGACATGATATGCCAGTAATATATTACAGATCCAGACAGATAACAACCCACTATCATGACATGATATGCCAGTAATATATTACAGATCCAGACAGCTAACAACCCAATATCATGATATGATATGCCAGCAATATATTACAGATCCAGACAGATAACAACCCAATATCATGATATGATATGCCAGTAATATATTACAGATCCAGACAGCTAACAACCCAATATCATGATATGATATGCCAGTAATATATTACAGATCCAGACAGATAACAACCCAATATCATGATATGCCAGTAATATATTACAGATCCAGACAGCTAACAACCCAATATCATGATATGATATGCCAGTAATATATTACAGATCCAGACAGATAACAACCCAATATCATGATATGCCAGTAATATATTACAGATCCAGACAGATAACAACCCAATATCATGATATGCCAGTAATATATTACAGATCCAGACAGATAACTCAACACCAATGATCATGATATGCCAGTAATATATTACAGATCCAGACAGATAACAACCCACTATCATGATCATGATATGCCAGTAATATATTACAGATCCAGACAGCTAACAACCCAATATCATGATATGATATGCCAGTAATATATTACAGATCCAGACAGATAACAACCCAATATCATGATATGATATGCCAGTAATATATTACAGATCCAGACAGCTAACAACCCAATATCATGATATGATATGCCAGTAATATATTACAGATCCAGACAGATAACAACCCAATATCATGATATGATATGCCAGTAATATATTACAGATCCAGACAGCTAACAACCCAATATCATGATATGATATGCCAGTAATATATTACAGATCCAGACAGATAACAACCCAATATCATGATATGATATGCCAGTAATATATTACAGATCCAGACAGCTAACAACCCAATATCATGATATGATATGCCAGTAATATATTACAGATCCAGACAGATAACCCAATATCATGATATGATATGCCAGTAATATATTACAGATCCAGACAGATAACAACCCAATATCATGATATGATATGCCAGTAATATATTACAGATCCAGACAGCTAACAACCCACTATCATGATATGATATGCCAGTAATATATTACAGATCCAGACAGATAACAACCCAATATCATGATATGCCAGTAATATATTACAGATCCAGACAGATAACAACCCAATATCATGATATGCCAGTAACATAATATGTGATCCAGACAGCTAACAACCTAATATCATGATATGATATGCTGTGCAATATATTACAGATCCAGACAAGATGTAACAAACCCAATATCATGATATGCCAGTAATATATTATATGATCCAGACAGATAACAACCCAATATCATGATATGATATGCCAGTATTATATTACAGATCCAGACAGATAACAACCCAATATCATGATATGCCAGTAATATATTACAGATCCAGACAGATAACAACCCAATATCATGATATGCCAGTAATATATTACAGATCCAGACAGATAACAACCCAATATCATGATATGCCAGTAATATATTACAGATCCAGACAGATAACAACCCAATATCATGATATGCCAGTAATATATTACAGATCCAGACAGATAACAACCCAATATCATGATATGCCAGTAATATATTACAGATCCAGACAGATAACAACCCAATATCATGATATGCCAGTAATATATTACAGATCCAGACAGATAACCCAATATCATGATATGATATGCCAGTAATATATTACAGATCCAGACAGATAACAACCCAATATCATGATATGCCAGTAATATATTACAGATCCAGACAGATAACAACCCAATATCAGATATGATATGCCAGTAATATATTACAGATCCAGACAGATAACAACCCAATATCATGATATGATATGCCAGTAATATATTACAGATCCAGACAGATAACCCAATATCATGATATGATATGCCAGTAATATATTACAGATCCAGACAGATAACAACCCAATATCATGATATGATATGCCAGTAATATATTACAGATCCAGACAGCTAACAACCCACTATCATGATATGATATGCCAGTAATATATTACAGATCCAGACAGATAACAACCCAATATCATGATATGCCAGTAATATATTACAGATCCAGACAGATAACCCAATATCATGATATGCCAGTAATATATTACAGATCCAGACAGATAACAACCCAATATCATGATATGATATGCCAGTAATATATTACAGATCCAGACAGATAACAACCCAATATCATGATATGATATGCCAGTAATATATTACAGATCCAGACAGCTAACAACCCAATATCATGATATGCCAGATATGCCAGTAATATATTACAGATCCAGACAGATAACAACCCAATATCATGATATGCCAGTAATATATTACAGATCCAGACAGATAACAACCCAATATCATGATATGCCAGTAATATATTACAGATCCAGACAGATAACAACCCAAAATCATGATATGCCAGTAATATATTACAGATCCAGACAGATAACAACAATATCATGATATGCCAGTAATATATTACAGATCCACAGATAACAACCCAATATCATGATATGCCAGTAATATATTACAGATCCAGACAGATAACAACCCAATATCATGATATGCCAGTAATATATTACAGATCCAGACAGATAACAACCCAATATCATGATATGATATGCCAGTAATATATTACAGATCCAGACAGATAACAACCCAATATCATGATATGATATGCCAGTAATATATTACAGATCCAGACAGCTAACAACCCAATATCATGATATGATATGCCAGTAATATATTACAGATCCAGACAGATAACAACCCAATATCATGATATGCCAGTAATATATTACAGATCCAGACAGCTAACAACCTAATATCATGATATGCCAGTAATATATTACAGATCCAGACAGATAACAACCCAAAATCACACTTCATAGTGAAACAGACCCAGTATGATACCATAAGTCACTGGATAGCTAGGACATCAGGCTCGGTCAGAGTTAAGTTAGTAAGCCCACTGACAATACAATTAGCCCTTCCTTTCCCCCAATGACACTGAACTAATTACCAAGCCAACGCTACTGGAGCATCAGATTAGTTAAACTGTTGCACAGCGAGGAAGAATATAGAATTTACATGAAATGGAGGCTTTAGCAAATAGGTCAGTACTATTAAGGATTTTACTCCGCAATCAACAAGTTGAAACCAAAGCCAAAGTCTTATCCATTATTGACAGTTTGGCAGCAATCAAGACGTTCTTAACTAAGACAAGGCAAGATTCTGACAACCATCCCAACAGTAATGATTTTGAAAGACAGTCTGCATGTCTATTCCTCCCAAAGAGAATGTGCTCTAGTGGTCAGATAGTAGGCCTGAGCCTACTAGGCCTAGTAAAAAAGAGACACATGCATTAATTTGTCTGTTAATTACATAATTTGTTCGTTCACAGAAGATTTTAAAAAAACATACCCGTCACGGGACTTAGGCAATAGGCACAATATTATCTAAATCAAACCACTCATTTCTTCATGATGTGTCTAAATAGGCCCTAAACATGAGCAAAACAAATGGGAGAACCTGCAGGCAATGATGTGAAAAACAAGTCCATGACCCTGGTTGGAGTGATGGGGTGGTTGAATCCAGAAGAGGATTATAAAGCAGTATTGGGGCTCACAAAGCCGAGGCTTAGCAGGGCACCAGGAAGTTCAGTATTGAGGCGTTTTTAGGGACTGGAAGAGATGGCAAAGATAATCTTTTTGTGGTTTTGTGTGTGTGTGGGGGGGCATGAGACCCCTATGAGGGGGGATATAGTGGCCGTGTACCAAGACCCACAGAGTCACCTGGCGAACAGACAGGCCCCTAGACAGCCAACATCCCTCGCTCCTGCTTCTTCCTTGGCCTCTCCCTCTCTGAAATGAAGAAAACCAGACGGACTCCGAATGACACTTTGTGCTCATGTAATGTCTATTTCCACTGCTGGAGTCTTTAACCTACATCTGAATTCATAGTCTCTCAACATAAGACACAAAAATGCATAATTCAGTATGACGCCACATCTGAGGAGACCTACCTTGACCTGGCACTGGTTCTTCATCAGCTGCCTCTGGGATGTCTGGCAGGGACTCATCAGGTACCTCGGGTAGGTCAAGCTCTCCCTAAACACACAAAGCAGACAGACAGACAGGGAAGTAAAGGAAAAACAGGACTCAAAAGGGACTGTCTCTCATCTATTGCTGTTAGAGAAGTCAGGTAAGGAACCAGAGAAGTGATACTATCCAGATTGACACAGTCCCTTGCCTTGACAAATGTCTGTAGACTGATAAGGCGTTTAACCGTTGAACACAATGGGTGATTTGAGGCTAGTCAGTCACTGTGTGATAAAATCCCTACTTGTGTTCAACGGATAGACGCCATAGGAGAAACTGTATATACCAATTATATGTTAGGAGTCTGCAGCCATGCCTCAGGTCAACAGAGTTACATGATGATAGTTGCTGGCCATCCAGTTGTTGAGTAACACAGACTGACCTGAGTAATGGCCTCCAGTTCAGCCAGTACAGCATCTTCATCCTCCTGTGTCAGGAACCTGCCAGCATCTCATCTATTTCCTGTACAGAGATAAAAAGGTACAAATAAATATGAACAAAAACAGTCATTTCAAAGAGATTTCAATGCCTCTGTAGAAAAAAACAGTGGAGAACTTACCCTCTGGTATTCAATGCCTTCTTGGTCTCATCCATAATTCTCTCCACATCCTCGATGGACATTGCCTGATATGAAATAACAAACCGTAAGTACAGGGAAAGCCAATGTTTATTCACTGCATATCCATGCGGAATGCTATATTATTTGAATTGCAGATGCACTGAAGGTAAGCAACCGATTTATCTTACTAATTGGCTTATGGAATAGACAAGACATACACAGTATGCTACTTATCGGGTCATAGGGAAGTTGCATAGAGGTCAAACATAGCTCTCTGATACCCTCACATAGAGTACCTCATGCAATGACTTCAGGGCAGTCAAGTTTCCAACTTTAAGGCCTTCAACGACCTTCATCTCAATCTGGGCAAACTCAATGTCTTGACACTATAAAGAAAACAATAAGATCAGAAGGCATTAGTTCAGTACAGGGGTGTATTTACTAGGAACCAAAACAGAACCAAGTGGAAGCAAATGGAACAAAACGGGGAGGGACTTAAATGTGTCCAATAGAAACTCTTGTTTGTTGCAAAGTGTTTTCCGTTTGAAGCAAATCATTTGGCTACGGTGGAAAAAGTTTCTGAAACAGTGTCTGACTAATGAATAGAGACATTTTCTGTTTATCATCAAACGTCTCTTCTGAGTGGTGCGTTGGGACCATACATTTTTTTAACAGTTAGTGAGTGATGACCATGAAAACACAAAAGACTGACGGCTATAGCTATGATCAACACGCATATTATTCTTCTGGCTTTATCTAGCTCTATTTGAAAGTGAGTGAATGGTTGGCAAATGTCAGGTATTTACCATTCGCTCCAGGTTGCTTATCTGGTTTTCTGTCTTGTCCAGGAGCTGGTCCTGGTATCTCTTCTTTTTGAGCAAGAGGAGGGCCTTCCTGTTTGAAAAACAAATACAGAAATGTGAGAATATTCAATACAACGACAACCAATATAAATGTCCAAATTTCGTAATTAGTATGTATTATATATGGTCTATGCACATGACAGCTTTCAATCTCAAGTGCTTTAAAGTGACAACCTTCACTTTAGGCAGATCAGGATCACATAGCATTTCTGGTGAGAAGCCAGTCCTTACTCTTTCTTGCCATCTTCAGCAGCTGCTTGGCTAGATTCCTCTCCTTCTCCAGCTGCAGGGTGATTCGCTTCTGATACTGCTTTAACTTATCTCTCTGCTGTTTCAGTTGCTGTAATTGACAAGACAGACATTTTAATGCAATTCTTGGAAGACCACTCTGTTTCAACACTAAATCGCTTCAGTTCGCTGTCTAGCTTTCCAGTAAAGAACAGTATGTTAGCCCTGGCTCGTAACGTTATGGGTTGGCAGACTGCCCAATTCCGCACTCCTAGCTAACTTACTTTGCTGACCTAACATTAGGCCTAACGTGGACATTATCAAATGTAGTTATAGTATGTTAGAAGGTTGACTTGTTAGCTAGTTGGCTAACGTTAGCTAGCTACAGTAGCTAGGCTACTTTACCAAACTGCCCTGTCCTGCTCTGTGATTCGTGTGCGTCTCTTTCTGGTGAAAATGTTTCCCATTTTGATTCAACATCCCCGCCACTCTGTGCAGCTATTGAATTGACTTGTCAACAAGTCTATTTCTCAGAAGAACATTGCGTACATTCCAATAGTTTGTGGATCGGTTGACTAACTAAACATCTGATGACTTTGCATGCTAGCTAGTTTACTTTCGGGTTACCACACCCACAATGTCCAAATTGTTCTATATCGTAAATATTCATGATTATTATATTGTTGGTGCTTTTTTTGGTGTTAATTTAAGGTCAGGGTTAGCAGTGAGGTTAAAGTAGGGTTTTAAAATCAAATTTTAAGAATATAAATTGTAGAAATAGGCGGGGTTTCTGACTTTGTGGCTGAGGTAACTACTGATGACCGTTTACTTCAAATAAGCTAGCCAGCTAATGCAACAACAATAAAACACACGTCTAACCAGGAAGTACGGCATTCAGATAGGGACAATTCAGTTGTCACAATGACAAAAACGATAAACCATAGATAGGATACGACCAATGATGTGTATAAACCCCTGGTTCGCCGTCATTATATATTGGCCATTGAGAGGCATTGAAGCATCCGGTCGTCCATATTGGTTCTCCCCAGTAGGCGCAGTCCTCCATAGGAATGAATGGAATTTTACAGTATTTCAATTTAACGTTTCAAGGACAAAATTACATGTATTTAGTTTTTGTAATGGTGACAGTAGCATTAGTAATCTTCAAAAAATTGACTAAGGATTATTATTATATATATATGTTTAAACATTTGTTTTTAAATAATGTTTAGCTCACATAATATAATTTAAAAGTATGCATTAAGGTGTCTGTAATATTATAAATGTGGTATAAACAAATGTAGACATTAATCAATTAATTTATATAGCTTCCAGAATGTGATTTACAACACTCACATCTTCTACTATGATAGATAGTACTCCCTTATTTCTGCATATCATCACCTGTTATAAAATGACCACAAGCCTTGCTAGTTGACTTACTCTTCCACTTTCGACGCACTGAAGCATGCTGCCCTGTTCTGAAAGACCGTCATGTTGTTCCTGGATGGTTGATCATGACGTGTCGTTTATGAATTTGTTCGTTTTGAGAGACTCATTACTAAGCACTTCCTCACACAAAACACACTGTGGGCGCTCCTCATTATTTCTCAAAGTTTGTAAGAAAGAGAGAAAAATGAATCACTGTATTTGTGTTTCAGGTCCGAGTCTCCACCTTTATCCTCGCTGGCTCCACCGGAACCCATGCAGATTGGACGATCCCCCAGGCTGAGAGACCGCCAGATGAGGGAGCCGATGCTGTCTATATTGCAGCAAACCGGGCCATTTCCACTCCACGCGTCCCTGGCCCAGGGAAACGAACTGTTCTGTGCAGGCCTGGGGAGGACTGTAACGGAAACATAACCTCCCTCCCATCCACCCAATCCGCCTGCTCAACCACGAGCTTCCCTTCAAGCCTTGGTAGACTCTGGAGCCGCAGGTAACTTCATGGATGGTGTCTGGGCGAAGGAGAATGGCGGTTCCTCTGAACCTTTAAGTGACCCCATGAGGGTTACTACGTTGGATGGAAGCCCTTTGGGATCTGGACTTGTCACTCGTGTCACTACCCCTTGCGATTTTCAGACTTTCAAAAGGATGAACCTTTTGTGGTGGAGGTAGACGCATCAGAGGTTGGTGTTGGAGCTGTCCTGTCTCAGAGGGGTACTCCTCTCGCTCACCTGTCACCCGGGCGTAGGTCGCACCTTGGAGTTCATCCAGCCAAATTCTGGTCGCCCACCATAAAAGAAGATGTTGCCACTTTCGTCAAGGCCTGCCCCGTGTGCTGCCAGGGCAAATCTTCTCACCTCCGCCCTCAAGGACTCCTTCACCCTTTACCTGTTCCCCACCGACCCTGGTCCCATATCTCGTTGGACTTTATTACTGGCCTTCCTCCATCCCATGGTAATACTACTATCCTAGTCATCATCGACAGGTTTTCTAAGGTGGCCAGGTTCGTCCCCTCTGCCAAGGAAACGGCTGAGTTGGTAATTAACCATGTGTTCCGAGTCTTCGGCATTCCTCAAGATATGGTTTCCGACAGAGTCCCCAGTTCGCCTCAAGGTTTTGGAAGGCCTTCTGCCAACTCATAGGGGCCACTGCCAGTCTATCTTCAGGGTACCACCCGAGTCCAACGGCCAAACAGAGAGGATGAATCAAGAGCTGGAAACCGCCCTCAGATGTATGACCCTTAACAACCCGTACACATGGTCGTCCTTCATTGTTTGGGCCGAATACGCGCACAACACCTTGCGCTCCTCCTCTACTGGTATGTCCCGCACGAGAGTCAGTATGGCTATGCCCCTCCATTGTTCCCGGACCAGGAGGCAGAAGTCAGAGTGCCTTCAGCCTTGAAGTTCGTCAGACGCTGTCGGCTTACGTGGAGGAAGACCCGTCTTAATCTTCTGCGTTCCTCACAGCCATACCAACAACAAGCCAACAGACGTCGCCGTCCCGGGCCTACCCTGCGCCCCGGCCAGAGAGTCTGGCTCTCCACAAAAAAAACGTACCGCTACGGTTGGAGTCTCGCAAAGCTGTCCCAGAAATACATTGGTCCCTTTAAGGTTTCCAGGAGAGTGAACCCCATTTCATATCGCCTACACTTACCCTGATCCCTTAAGATTAATCCCACATTTCACATTTCCTTATTAAAACCTGTTGTTTTTTCTCCCTTGTCCCGGCAGACAGACCTCCCACTGCGCCCCGTGTCATCGGAGGCCAGCCCCGGTTTATACCGTCCATCGGATACTGGATTCCTGCCGGGTGCAGCAGTCCTGGCAGTATCTGGTGGACTGGGAAGGGGTTCCTGCCAAAGACATACTGGACCCCTGACCTCATTTGACAGTTCAGGGCCCTCCACCCCGAGAAAGCTGGTAGGATCGTCAGGAGCCGTTCCTAGGGGGATTCAGTCAGGATTTAGCCAGGGTTGTTCCGGTTTTGGTCACTAGATGCCCCCATTGTGATTTTTGACCATTTTTGACCCTTTTGTTTTCCCTTGTTCCCAGTTATTATTTGCACCTGTGCCTCATTTCCCTTGATTGTATTTAAACCCTTAGTTTTCCTCAGTTCTTTGCTCTGTGTTTGTATGTTAGCACCCAGCCATGCTGTGAACTTTTGTTTCTCTAGTTGGATTTTCTTGAGGTACTCTGGTTTTGTTCTTGTTTATTTTTTATTATTCTTTTGAGGTTTTTTTGCCCTGCTGTTCTTACCACTTTGTGGATTTTCCTTGTGTCTTGGAGGATATACATTTTTTCTCTTGGAATTACTTTTGACGATTTATATATTTGCCTGAAGATCTTTTCCTCTTTCTTTTTTTAAATGACCATCTCTAGTACTGCTGTGTCTGCCTCATCTTCTGGGTTCTGCCGACTATTAGTGGCTCAGTTTACTAAGTGACTGTTTCTCACACCGGAGACCCGAGTTTGTAACCGGGACCTGATTTAAATGCACTATTGTAAGTGGCTGTTCCACTGGATGTCAGAAGGTGAATTCACCAATTTGTAAGTCGCTCTGGATAAGAGCGTCTGCTAAATGACTTAAATGTAAATGTCTGACAAGCTGGCATCATTTTATTGGATATATTCAAAGTTATGTCAATTGAAAAAGGTCAAACTAAACAAAGTACAGCTAGTTTGCAGTGTTTCCAGCTTCAGTTTGAAGTTATTGTGTTAGCTGTGTTGTTGGCTGGCTCCTCTGGACAAGTGTCCTGACTAGTGAGCCTGTTTTCTGTGCCAGGCAAAATCACACCTTATTAGCTCATTGTTGTGGATGACTCCAAATAAATGCCACTAGAAAACAGCTTTAACAAAATGCGCTACGTTGTTATTCAGGCTGCACTTTTTGACGTGACTGTAAATTAGCCGTAGTTGGATAGCTAGCAAGCAAGGGATAAGGGTTTAGAACCAGCGACTGGGCCGCTTCTATAGATGCAGAATAAAAAGATTCATCTGAATTGCTTAAGGCTTACGTTTGGGTGGGAATAACCAACAACATAATCATTTATTAAACAACTACATGGTGAACGGGCATCTTAAAAGATCCTAACTTGTAATACTCACTCCTTTAAACAGGTACATTCTTAATGAACAGTGCTAACACTGTCTCTGATAGTGAGAGGCGCACCCTGTGCCCAAAAGTAATTGTAATAAACCATTCACTCCTTTAAACAGGTACATTCTTAATGAACAGTGCTAACACAGACTCTGATAACTTTGAATACCAATAATGAGAGGCGTGACTTGTGACTCCAACCTAAGTGTATGTAAACGTCTGACTTCAACTGTAGGTGCCATACCAGCGGTGGTGAGAGAGTAGAGAGCAGGTTGACGATACCAAACCAATGAAATAGGCTACGAAAGGTAAACATAAAATAAATACCAGACTCCAGCGTTTGTTATATCGTGTTTTCCAAATTATTTTGTTATCTTGTGATATTATACAGTTGAAGTTGGAAGTTTACATACTGTCACGCCCTGGTCTTAGTATTTTGTGTTTTCTTCATCTATTTGGTCAGGCCAGAGTGTGACATGGGTTTTTGTATGTGGTGTGTTTTGTCTTGTTTTTTTGGGGGGGGATTGTAGCTTAGTGGGGTTTTCTAGGTTAGTCTATGGCTGTCTGAAGTGGTCCTCAATCAGAGGCAGGTGTTTATCGTTGTCTCTGATTGGGAACCATATTTAGGCAGCCATATTCTTTGATTGTTTCGTGGGTGATTGTCCTTGTTCCTGTTCTGTGTCACTTTGCACCAGTATAGGCTGTTTTCAGTTTGTGTTACGTTTATTGTTTTTTTTTGTATTTGATTCGTGTTTACTTTGTTTCATTAAAACATGAATCGCAATAGCAACGCCGCATTTTGGTCCGACTCTCCTTCGCATATAGAAAACCGTTACACATACACTTAGGTTGGAGTGATTAAAACTTGTTTTTCAACCACTCCACAAATTTCTTGTTAACAAACTGTTGTTTTGGCAAGTCGGACATCTACTTAGTGCGACACAAGTCATTTTTCCAGCAATTGTTTACAGACAGATTATTTCACTTATAATTCGCCTGTATCACAATTCCAGTGGGTCAGAAGTTTACATGCGCTAAGTTGACTGTGCCTTTAAACAGCTTGTACAATTCCAAAGAATTATGTCATGGCTTTAGAAGCTTCTGATAGTCTAATTGACATCATTTGAGTCAATTGGAGGTGTACTTGTGGATGTATTTCAAGGCCAACCTTCAAACTCAGTGCTTCTCTGCTTGACATCATGGGAAAATCAAAAGAAATCAGCCAAGGCCACAGAAGATAAATTGGAGACCTCCACAAGTCTGATTCATCCTTGGGAGCAATTTCTAAATGCCTGAAGGTACCACGTTAATCTGTACAAACAATAGTACACAAGTATAAACACCATGGGACCACGCAGCCGTCACACCGCTCAGGAAGGAAATGCGTTCTGTCTCCTAGAGATGAACCTACTTTGGTGGGAAAAGTGCAAATCAATCCCAGAACAACAGAAAGGACCTTGTGAAGATGCTGGAGGAAACAGGTACAAAAGTATCTATATCCACAGTAAAACGAGTCCTATATCGACAAGGAAGAAGCCACTGCTCCACTGCTCCAAAACCGCCATAAAAAAGCCAGACTACTGTTTGCAACTCCACATGGGGGCAGAGATCGTACTTTTTGGATAAATGTACTCTTGTCTGTTGAAACAAAAATTGAATTGTTTGGCCATAATGACCATCATTATGTTAGGAGGAAAAAACGAGAAGGCTTGCAAGCCGAAGAACACCATCCCAACCATGAAGCACGGGGTGGCAACATCATGTTGTGGGGGTGCTTTGCTGTAAGAGGGACTGGTACACTTCACAAAATAGATGGCATCATGAGGAGGAAAACTATGTGGATATATTGAAGCAACATCTCAAGACAGTCAGGAAGTTAAAGCTTGGTCTCAAATGGAATGGGTCTTCCTAATGGACAATGACCCCAAGCATACTTCCAAAGTTGTGGCAAAATGGCTTATGACAACAAAGTCAAGGTATTGGAGTGGCCATCACAAAGCCCTGACCTCAATCCTATAGAACATTTGTGGGCAGAACTGAAAATGTGTGTGCGAGCAAGGAGGTCTACAAACCTGACGCAGTTACACCAGCTCTGTCAGGAGGAATGGGCCAGAATTACTTATTGTGGGAAGCGTTGGAAGGCTACCCTAAATGTTTGACCCAAGTTAAACAATTTAAAGGCAATACTACCATATACTAATTGAGTGTATGTAAAGTTCTGACCCACTGGGAATGTGATGAAAGAAATAAAAGCTGAAATAAATCATTCTCTGTACTATTATTCTGACATTTCATATTCTTCAAATAAAGTGGTGATCCTAACTGACCTAAAACAGGGAATTTTTACTAGGATTGAATGTCAGGTATTGTGAAAAAACTGAGTTTAAATGTAATTGGCTAAGGTGTATGTAAACTTCCTACTTCAACTGTAAATAGCAAGTGTTTGTAGCAAACAATTTGTTTGGGAGTAGAAACAGAAGAAAGTAGTTCACAGGCAGGCACATTGTCACAAGGCCTATTTGACCCCCAGAAGAAGTCATTCAGCAAGAGGTATTGTCATAGAAAATAATTGTGTGCTTCTGTTTGGATACAGTGGTTACATGCATAAAACCCAGCGGTTAAATGTTACCAATTTGAATATCATTTTTTGCTACCCCTCGTCCCTTCTCACGCCTGGCTTGTGAAGAAGTTGCTAAGTCTCAACACAAGCTCCATGTAGATGCGTTGTATTGCCTCCCGTCTGCAAATTGTACAAATTGAACATCGTTTCCAATTTTAGTAGTAGACTAAACTGTTACGCCAACATCGGTCTCCTTTTTGGTGACATTACACCGGCTTTCCAGATTAGATTTTTTATTACTGAATGGGACAAACCAGGAAGTGATCTGTATAATACGTGCATTTCATTTGTGTGAAGAATTAATGAAATAACAGTTTTGAAACGTCTCTCTTAATTTGTATCGGTGGACTGTAATGTGTGTTTGTGTTGTATCAGTGGTATTGTGTTGAATTTCCTTTAACCACGACTGTGAATAGCAGAGACCCGGAAGGGAACCGTTTTCTTCCATTGGTATTACACTCTGGTTTCTCGTCAGATCGCATAAATATTTCACCTTGGTTGTCCCAGTTCCAGCCCCAGCACCAACCCTGGCATCGACCAACCACAACTGCCCTTCATTCAGTCTCTGCCAGCTCAGAACCCACCCCTTCCCATCCCCTCCCCAACACAAATAAACCGTCAACCACTTCAACAGACTGATGATGGTTACATGTTATTTGATCGAATGCATTTGTTTTTTATTTTATTATTGTATTTTATTAACTTAAGTTGGATTGATTATTTCTTGTTTGAATTATTTATTACTTTGAAGTTTGTACCTCATTTGATTATAAATGTCAACATGTAATTCATCTTTGACCTTTTACTAAAGATTTCCGTAGAGAGGAACATTATGATTATCAATTAAATGGTCTCACGGCTGGGCTTTCTACACTTGTTAATAGTGAACTCTCTATAGCAGAGAATTTAATTAACCTGGGTGGTCTATCTATTTGGATAACTTTCAGTTGCAGCATTTACATTGGGAGTGCTCAGGGTCAGAGTTTTGGTGTGTGTTAGTACAAATCTGGGCAACTTCATGTAACGTGGTTTGAAAAAGTGGGGTAGGTGGCAAATTCTATCTAATTCAAATGATACACTGTAAAACATTTCCTGTTGTTTTTACAATATACAGGCTGCTAGTTGCCTGTACGTTACCGTAAAATGAAGTACAGTATGTTACTGTAAGGGATTTTACAGTACCCAGGACTTACCTTTTTGCTGTTGTTTTTACTGTAACTTACAGGCAACTGGCTTCCTGTAAGTTAAAGTACAGTGCATTACTGTATTATTAATCCAGGAATTGTAATAAATTAATTAAATTCATTGAGGGGAAATGGGTTTATATTTTACAGTATTTAACTGTAATTGTATTGATTGGTGTGAGCAGGTTGGTTGCTAGGTAATATTTACATATTACAACATATCAATGAATGCCAGTTTGGAAGCCTTTGATAGGGCTTCTAGCTCAAGTGATATAAAATACCAATTGTACATGTTTAATATCACTTTCTCTCCAGAGGCCTTAAAGGCTTTCAAACTGGCGAAGAGACAGATTCATTAGATCACTTGTTTTGGTACGGCCCAGTTAGGTCGTTTTTGGTCGCAGGTTCAGGAATAGTTGAAGAATTGCAACATTTACCTGGACCTAACTGCAAATATCACTGCTGGGTGATTTGAAAAGTCATAGTCAATCGATCAATAATATAATAACACTCTTAGCAAATGCAGAAATCTGTAGAAACTATGAGAATAGAAAGGTTCAGAACTTTTGTCAAACATCACAGCACAGTTAAAAAAATATATGGCAAATAGAAATCCAACCTGGATGGTGGGGTTGAGATGGGAGGGGTTGAGGGGAGCTGGATGGGGACTCAAAACCAATACAAAAACAAAAACTAATGTAAAATATACTGTGTCTTTAAAATGTATATAGTATGTACAGTATGGGCTGGCAGTAGAAGCCAAAGTATTATTGTACATTAGTATACTCCAATGAGGGGACGGATGGTGGGGTTAGGGGAAAATAATCAGGAAGAAGGAAAATAGATTTTAAAAAGTATTTATATATTTCCCCAAAATATATGGGGGGGGGATTGGAAATTATGCTGATAATTAAATATATTGTGGCTTCTATCAATCTCTGCAATATTAAAGCTGATCTACCTCTTAAAATAGAATACAAATAATAATAATTTGGTACATCACTCTAACGGGTGGCACAACGTAGCCTCTTACAAGGCACGCCTCAAAATATGTTAATGAACCAAAAGCAACAACACCACGCAACCACTATTGGTCAAAGGTTTTTGGCACTTCCATAATATGGTACGGTACTGTCACGCCTGACCATAGAGAACTGTTCATTCTCTGTTGGTTGGGGCGTGATAGTGACTAGGTGGGTCATCTAGGTGATTAATGGTTTATGTTTGGCTTTAGTATGGTTCCCAATCAGAGACAGCTGTTTATCGTTGTCTCTGATTGGGGATCATATTTAGGCAGCTATTTCCACATTGTGCTTTGTGGCATCTTGTCTACAGATAGTTGCCTGTGTGCACACACATGTAGTGTGTCGTTTGGTGAGTTTCCTTTAAGTAAAATATGTGGCACGCTGCGCTTGGTCCAATCATTATGATGAACGTGACAGGTACTGTATTCTGTGGGGTGGAATTAGAGTACCACTTGATATGCAGAAATTATTTCCCTGTCCACAACAGTTTCCCACAATGCACCATAATTTACAGAATTGTTCTCAGTTACCAATCCCACAATGCTGTGCGGTTACATTAATGTACTGTTAAATCAGGGTATCTTTGGAATTTAAAGTATAATTGACTGTTTATGCCTAAAATCAGTGTTGCCATTTATGGAAATTTACCGTAAATAATTAATATGGTACTTTATTGCTAGTTTTACAGTATAATACTGTCAACCTGTCAACCTGTGACGTAGAAGTTCGTCACTGGCTGCGGGAAGCATTTGGTTCTTTAACGCACACATTCATCACTCCTCCCTGCTCCGTTATCAGATGAGTTAACAATGTGGGTCGACTCCTGCTCCGTTATCAGATGAGTTAACAATGTGGGTCGACTCCCTGCTCCGTTATCAGATGAGTTAACAATGTGGGTCGACTCCTGCTCCGTTATCAGATGAGTTAACAATGTGGGTCGACTCCCTGTCTCCGTTATCAGATGAGTTAACAATGTGGGTCGACTCCCTGCTCCGTTATCAGATGAGTTAACAATGTGGGTCGACTCCCTGCTCCGTTATCAGATGAGTTAACAATGTGGGTCGACTCCCTGCTCCGTTATCAGATGAGTTAACTTCTCTGTCTTAGTACATACATTTCACACTTATGTCAATGTTCATATTTAATACAAGCAATATATATTATACTTATCTATGTTGTGGATGAGCGTGTTGTTTGTTCTGTTCCTCTCTATCTCTGTAGCTTCCGGGTATGCTGGATAAGGACCCGAGCAAAGGGAATTGTAGTAAGATAGTTTTAGTGCATGTAATTTAGTGCCCTGGCAGTATGCTACATTCTCTAGAAGCAGTAGGAGACGGGGTGTGTATGTGTCGTTCTGTGATTAGGTGAAGTTGATTATGTAGTTAGCTGTGTGTATCCTACCGGTGTGTGTTTGTTGTGTGTGTGTGTGTGTGTAGCAGTAGCTTACCAGTGAGCAGGAGGAATGAAGTGTGTGGGGCTGGTGATGGTGGGGGGACCTAGGCTGCCTTGACCCGGTCCCGGGCCCATCTTGTCCTGGTGAGGGGTTTCCCTGTCATAGTCCCAACGGACCCCATCGAACAAGCTTAGTAGCAGCTTGTTCCTGGAAATCCTGGAGTGGGGCCAACTGTGGGGAGAACTCACCCCAGGAAGGAGCCTCGGTGTGGGGCAGCCAGAGAAGGAGACAGGGCCCGTAGGCAGAGGAGATCCAGTCTTAGCATCATGACTGAGACTTCAGTTGCCACAGGATTGCAGGTCCCACAATAACCCCCGATATGTCCAAAACACTTGGGAGTCACACCAGAGCCCAACCTAAACTCCTAAATCGTCTGACTCTAACCTCTAGCTCACTACCCTGGGAAGAGTTGGGTAGTAACGGATTACAAAACCAGTAATTAATCTGTTTACAAGCAAAACATATTCTAATCAGATTACAGATGCTTTTGAAAAACTAGATAATTATTTCAAGGATTACTATTAAATTCTGAAAGTTTGTGGGAAAAAATCTTTGACACTTCTCTGTTTACTCAATGACATTACAGATACTTTTGAAAATCTAGATTACATCGAGGATTACTTTTAAATTGAGAAAAGGTGTTTGCGAAAGGAAATCTTTGACAGTTCTCTGTTTTCTCAATGACACTCAAATCAGCATTGATTGAAAAAAGGCACAAGTTTCAGTTTGTTCCACCTGAGCGAGTCTGACCACAAGTCAGAGACCAATATGACGACACACCAAATGTGTTTGATGGATCGCAGGAAAGAGCAGGAATAGACTTTGTAGGCTACAGACCAAGCTATGTCTTCCAATGGTACGACTGCTGTTGGCATCCAGACATTGTCCAACTTGAATAAAATCTTGAAGGTCAGGATGACAGCAGTGGTGTCGTCTACAGCGATACGGATATCACTTATTATTGAGATCTACATAGCACATTGATGTGAATCACACTGCTGCTCTCTTATTTAGCTATTTGTGCCTTACAGTTTGTGGTTGTTGTGGATGGCTGTTTAAAAATCTTTGAACCCAATAATGGTTGAATTCAAGAAGTTTAAGCTGCCTATCAATCATTGTTTTTGAAACCAGTTAACAGTCATTGAAAGGTGGGGACCACTCTTGCAACAGCTGCATAGTGCAAATCCCAGCCTATGGAATAACATTGGGACTTGTATTGCTCAATCTAACTCCTTGTCACACCCTGATCTGTTTCACCTGTCCTTGTGATTGTCTCCATCCTGGTGTCACTTATTTTCCTTGGTCTATTTATCCCTGTGTTTCTTGTCTCTCTGTGCTGTTTTGTCTTGTATGTTCAAGTCAATCAGCTTGTTTTTTTTTGTTGGTGCGCCTGCGTTTCTATTCTCTATTACTAGTCCTCCCGGTTTTGACCTTAGCCTGTTTTTCTGGACTCCATTCCTGCCTGACCTGACCTCGAGCCTGCCTGCCATTCTGTACCTCTGAACTGGTTTTGACCTCTTGCCTAACCCTTTTGGATTGCTAATAAACATCTTGGACTCTAACCATCTGCCTCGTGTCTGTATCTGGTCTTGCCTTGTGCCCTTATACTGCTAAAAAAAAAACCCCACATCCATAGGCCTAATGAACACATACTCAAACTCACACAATTTTGATAGACTTAAAGGGGCAATCTGTAGTTGCTATATCCATTTTTGGATTTATAAATGAATTATTTTATCGTATTATATGTAGTTAGAAGAAGCCTACATAAGGTACAAATGTAACATCCATGTATGGCCAGCTATCTAAACTTTAACATTGATTGATCCTGTGATAGATGTCGTTCAATTGGTAACTTACATTTTTGTCTTCTTCTAATGCTTTTTAAGGGGAAATTAATCTAAATGTAATCACATTACGTTACACAGTTTGGGTAATCCAAAAGTTACATTACTGATACATATTTTTTTACAGGTAACTAGTAACTAACGGATTACATTTAGAAAGTAACCTACCTGACCCTGGGTACCTGTGTCTCAGTGACTATCTGCACGACTGACAGACTCTAACCTCCAGCTTCCTGCCCTTTAATTAACTGACTGTGTACAATCTAGACCTCCAGATACTCTCTCCTGTCACTTATCGCTGAACACTAGACAGGGCACACTACATACACTCTGATACACTTCCTAACAGTCGCGATAAAGAGTGAACACACACACTCCGCATTCTAAGAGAGATAAGATACTACACTGCGTATCTGTCCTCACCTTGTCTGTATCAGAGCTTAGATCCACCTCTTATTGAGGTTTATTACACAGGCAGATAGGAGGCAGTAGAACAGGGTCTATCTTATCTTCTCATCAGCACAGCTGTCATCAAGGCAAAGGGTGGCTATTTTGAAGAATCTCAAGTATAAAATATATTTTGATTTGTTTTACACTTTTTTGGTTACTACATGATTCCATATGTTATTTCATAGTTTTGATGTTCACTGTTATTCTACAATGTGGAAAATTGTCAAAATAAAGAAAATCAACAGAATGAGTAGGCCAGTCCAAATCTTTCACTGGTACTGTATGAGGTTCAGCTGAATTCCTCTGAGGAAGGTTTTGTACTGTCGTCTGTTTATGTGTAATGTTTAGTCAGTCATTATAGTATTTTATGTGCCGAATAATTCTTCATTTTACCAAAAGTAAATTACTTTGCTAATAACCTCTATTGCCCACCAGGTGGCGACAGTACTTCACTGAAGAGACGTGGGAAGTCTGGAACTGCTGTTGAACATCAGGTCATTTCCAACTTCTTCCGCCTCTTCCTCCATCTCTGAACTCATAATTTTAGTTATATGTATATTTAAACTTTATTTAACTAGGCAAGTCAGTTAAGAACAAATTCTTATTTATAATGTCGGCCTAGCCCTGCCAAACTCTATCCCGAACGACGTTGGGCCAATTGTGTACCACCCTATGGGACTCCAAAATCACGGCCTTACTTCTCATTCCCTTTCTGGTCATGCTTGATTTGGCAAATATATTTTCATATATTTATGTACGGAAACTTAATGTATATGTAATGTAATGACATGTATGTACCCATGGAGAGAAATAATGAATGAAATATGATTTAAATTATAATTTGTATTATTTTAATCTGTCATAGTCGGCTTATAAGTGGAAACCAGTGTGAGCTAAAGTTCATTTCAGGATTTAAAAGTTGTTGTTCGGTATTTATGGATTTGCTGTGTCAACTTCTGTGTACTAACATGTATTTTTAGTGTGTGTGTCATATACAGATTAATAAGGGATTGGTCAAACCCTCCTGGTTTAGTAGCTGGTAGTCTGAATAGTCTCTCCCAGTTGATCTAGTAATTGAGAATGTTGATGCAAGTTATTTTCCTACATTTTGTTTATTCACTTTTACGTTCAGAAAATTCCTTGCTGTCCTTTTAAAAGTTTTATATTCACCACTAACTGTAACCTGGATGCTTACAGTTGGGCTTGAATTTACTCATTTACTCCTATTCTGTGTTTTCAGCTCTGTGAGGGAAAGGAGACAATGAAGGAGAGGAGATGAGGGAAGGAAACCAGGTAAGAATTGCAACCATAGTATTAATTAGTTTTGAGATACAGCCGTAGTATAAGTATAATGAAGCCAGGTAAGAGTATTGAGATGCGGCCGTAGTATAATGAAGCCAGGTAAGAGTATTGAGATGCGGCCGTAGTATAATGAAGCCAGTAGTAAGAGTATTGAGATGCGGCCGTAGTATAATGAAGCCAGGTAAGAGTATTGAGATGCGGCCGTAGTATAATGAAGCTAGGTAAGAGTATTGAGATGCGACCAGGTAGAATTTATGTTGCCAGGTAAGAGTATTGAAATACGGCCATAGTATAATGAAGCCAGGTAAGAGTATTGAGATGCGGCCGTAGTATTATGTTGCCAGGTAAGAGTATTGAAATACGGCCATAGTATAATGAAGCCAGATAAGAGTATTGAGATGCGGCCGTAGTATTATGAAGCCAGGTAAGAGTATTGAGATGCGACCGTAGAATTATGTTGCCAGGTAAGAGTATTGAGATGCGGCCGTAGTATAATGAAGCCAGGTAAGAGTATTGAGATGCGGCCGTAGAATTATGTTGCCAGGTAAGAGTATTGAGATGCGGCCGTAGTATAATGAAGCCAGGTAAGAGTATTGAGATGCGGCCGTAGTATAATGAAGCCAGGTAAGAGTATTGAGATGCGGCCGTAGTATAATGAAGCCAGGTAAGAGTATTGAGATACAGTTGTATTATTTATGATGCTTCTGTTAACTGTCCATCTACCAAGCCTGACTGCAGGCACCTGTATATGTTCTCTGCCTCTATCTATCTAGGAGCAGGCACATGGTCCTCTGTAGCTGTTGGTAGAGAATGGTGCTCACAACGCCACGATACTGTGTTTGAATCCCAGCCATACGTAAAATGTATGCACGCTTAAAAGTGAGGATAGGAATGAGGGGGACTGAAAGCAGGCTGAGGCCTGAGATCTTTTCACATGCAGGAACACCCACACCTGACTGAACAGAGTGAAAGAGTAATCAATACATTAGCTGGATCTACAGTATTTCACTACTGACCAGGACAGGAACTATAGTTGAGCTATAAAACTGACTGAGACAAGAGTCCTGTAGCGCCCTCTGCTGTTTATGTGCTGTAACAGCAACATAGTCACATCTAACTATACACGTGTATCTAGTCTACACTGAGATGATGGTATCTCTTGATTTACACAACTAATTGGATGAAGTGTGTGTGTGCATGGCTGAACTACCACATTTTAATGAAATCAACTAACTAACTGCATTTCAACATGTTTTGCCATGTTGCAGAGAGAAACGTGTGCTGTTTTAAAGTGCTATTCTACACATTTGTCATGAGGCTAAGATAAAATGTTTCTGTTTTTAAAGTAAATTTCCTGCTGTTTTACAAAAACAAAGCTAACCTTTATTTAACTTGGCAAGTCAGTTAAGAACAAGTTCTTATTTACAATGATGGCCTACAGTGGGGTTAACTGCCTTGTTCAGGGCCAGAATGTCAGATTTTTTTTACCTTGTCAGCTCAGGGATTTGATCTAGCAATGTTTGTTACTGGCCCAACACTTTAACCACTAGGCTACCTGCTGCCCCATGCCATGACGCTGAGTGAGTATTGCATTTTTTTAAAGCAAATGTCCTGCAATTCTACATATTTTGCTTCCATAAGCTATCTGGGGACCTCCAGTTGGCTAGGGGCCCGTGCCCTGCTTGCCTGTTTGGTAATCCGGTCCTGTGTGTGAGGACTATGTGTGTAAACATATGAGGATATGTATATTCATGTACCCACTCCACAACACCAATGCCTTGCCTGTGACATGTACAGTACGGATCAGTATTTTATGATCGCTCACTAAAACATTTGTTCCTCTTGCAATACCTAAATGTTGACTGGTTTTCATCAAGCTGTCTATTCAATAAAAAGCTTCAAACTGTGACCAGTGCCTGCAACCTGCTTCAGGTTATCAGTCAACCAACCAGGGTGTTTACAAACAGCACAGGAATGAATTAATCCACATGTATTGATCACATTTTTACAAATGCTGCAGAAATTTGCTTTAAAACCTTATCTAAATCCATCGGATAAAGTGATCACAATATAGTAGCCATATCTAGGAAAACCAAAGTTCCAAAGGCTGGGCCTAATATTGTAACGTCTGCTTCCAACTCACACTCCCAAACACACAGATCCCCTGAACGCAGCTCATTCTCCAGATCCCAATTACTCAAATTCTGATCACCTGTTCACACACCTGTATGTCATTATCACACACTATTCAGCTCAGTTCTTTGCACCCCATCTTCGGGAGGTATTGTTTGTTTGTGACACACTTCCCTACGGAGCGCTGGGTTTCCCTGTCATTTACTCCTCCTGAGATTGATAGTTAGTTTTTGCCTGCCTCACTAACTAACACATTTTGCCTATTCCCTGCCTGTACTTTAGCCTATTGGATTCCCTGTTATTCACCTATTGCCTGATCTCCCGGACAACGTTACCAGCCTTTTCTTTGCCTGTACTGTTGCCTTTTGGACCCTCTGTGAGCATGAGCAGCTGACCCAGCTGCCTGCCTCCTCCTGTGTATGACCTTCTGTGCCCCTGGACCCAGCTGCCTGCCTCCTCCTGTGTATGACCTTCTGCCTGCCCCTGGACCCAGCTGCCTGCCTCCTCCTCCTCCTGTGTATAACCTTCTGCCTGCCCCTGGACCCAGCTGCCTGCCTCCTCCTGTGGTCCTTGGACCCAGCTATTAACCTTCTGCCTGCCCCTGGACCCAGCTGCCTGCCTTCCTGCCTGTGGACCCAGCTGACCCCAGCTGCCCCCTGGACAGCTGCCTCCTCTTGTGGTTCTTTGGACCCATTAAACCCAGCTGCCTGCCTCCTCCTGTGTATGACCTTCTGCTCTGGACCCAGCGTGAAACCAGCTCTGTCTCTCTGGTCCTTCATTACAAATATAGGAGGTCATACAAGACCTGCCTCCTCTTGTGGGTTTGCCCTGTGAAACCAGCTCTGACTCTTATGTTGATGATGTTAAGAATATCTTCTGGTCTGTGGTCTGTAAGCAACCAGACGCTACACTTTACATATTTATGAAATTGCGTATTCCAATTACTAATAAGCATGCACCCATGTTAAACTGTTAAATCCCCATGGATTGATGAGAAATTAAAAGCATTTATGGTTGAGAGGAACAAGTCAAAAGGAATGGCAAAGACGCCCGGCTGCACAGCTGGTTGTCAAACGTACTTTAGAAATCATGTGACTAAACAGGCCTTTAGGGACGCAAAGTCATTCCGATTCCCAAGAATAGTTAAGCACCCTTTTCTGTCTCAAACAGCCGACCAATCAATAATATACTGGTTTAGGTCAGGGTGTGACTTGGGGGTGTTCTAGAATGTGTATTTCTTTGTATGGTTCCCAATTAGAGGTAGCTGGTAATCGTTGCCTCTAATAGGGCTTCCTAAATATGATCCCCAATCTCCCACCTGCTTTGTGGGATATTGTTGGTGTGTTTGGGCACTACGTCTTCACATTCTTTATACATTTTGTTTCTAGTTTCACTTTGTATTAAAAAGATGTGGAAATGTACGCTGCGCCTTGGTCTGTTCATTTTGAAGAATGTGACAATTTCACAGTAAACAAATTAACAACTGACTTTCAGCATTCTTATATGGAAGGTCACTCTATATTTATGGCACTTGCACAAATGTCTAATGATTGGCTGAAAGAAATTTATAATAAGAAGCTTGTGGGAGCTGTTTTGTTAGACTTCAGTGCAGCGTTTGACATTGTCAATCATAATCTACTGCTGGAAAAATGTATGTTTTTATGGCTTTACATCCACTGCTATATCGTGGATCAAGAGTTGCCTGTCTAACAGAACATAGTGTTTCCTTTAATGGAATTATCTCCAACATAATCCAGGTAGAGTCTGGCATTCCCCAGGGCAGTTGTTTAGGCCCCTTTTGTCTTTCAATCTTTACTAATGACTTGTCACTGGCACTGATTTAAAGCCTGTGTGTCGATGACTCAACATCATACACGTCAGCTACCACAGCAAGTGAAGTCACTGCAACACTTCACATAGAGCTGCAGTCTGTTTTAGAATGGTTGGCAAGTATTAAGCTAGTACAAAAAACTAAAAAACTTAAAGCATTGTATTTGAGACAAACCATTAACTAAACCCTAAACCTCAACTACATCTTATAGTTATTGTGGAAATAGAGCAAGATGAAGAGGCTAAAATTCTTGGTGTAACCCTGTATTGTTAACTGTCATGGTTTAAACATATTTATGCTTCGGTAGCTAAGAGAGGTAGAGGTCTGTCCAAAATAAAGCACTGTTCTGCTCTCTTGCCATCAACAAAACAACTCCTACAGGCTCTAGTTTTGTCACACCTGGACTACTGCCCAGTCAATTGGTCAAGTGCCACAAAGAAGGACAAATTGCAGTGGCCCTGAACAGAGAAACACAGCTGGCCCTTAAATGTACACAGAGAGCTAACATCAATGACATTCATGTCAATCTCTCCTGGCTCAAAGAAGAGAAGAGATTGACTGCATCACTACCGGTCTTTGTGAGAGTTATTGACATGTTGACATCACCAAGCTTGTTTGTTCAAACAACGAGCACACAGCTCAGACACCCATGCGTACCCCACAAGACATGCCACCAGGGGTCTCTTCACAGTCCCCAAGTCCAGAACAGACTTCTAGAAATACACAGTACTACACATCACTACATGAAAGTGTATTCCACACAAGTAAGTTATAAAAGCAGACAAATCTGATTTAAAGAAACAGATACATCTACACATTATGGAACAGTGATGTAGTATTGTTATTTGATGTACTGTTTTATTAGTAATTATTTTGTGCTTGTGTTTGGACCTCCAGGAAGATGCTGCCTTGGCTAATGGTAATACAAATATTACAATGTTGTTCTCTGGCTCACTAAAAGACACAAGCACTTTACGAACCTGCAATTAACAGTCAGGTCATTAGAGAGAGAGACACTGCATGCCAAATGACACCATATCCCTTATATAGCGCGTTACTTTTGACCAGTGCCCTGCTCTTAGGGTATAGGGTGCCACTTGGGATGCCGGTCATAGAGAAAGCTATAGGCAGGAAGACGGGCAGCAACACTCAAACGGCTGGCCCAGGTTATGTTATAGTAAACACGGTGGGAACGCTGGCTGAGTGTTATGGCTGATGGTGTGTATACGTTGCTTATGTAAATCTATGAGCAATTGTGTGTGTGTGTGTGTAGTGGCATGCTTGGGGTGTAGTATGAGATGTGTATATGTGTTCTTGTATATCCATCGTTGTGTCTAAGTGAAGTTTGTAAGTCTTTTGTGTAGTGGATTTGTGTGTGTTTGTATATTTTTGTAAACTCAGCAAAAAAAGAAACGTCCCTTTTTCAGGACCCTGTCTTTCAAAGATAATTTGTAAAAATCCAAATAACTTCAAAGATCTTCATTGTAAAAGGTTTAAACACTGTTTCAATGAACCATAAACAAGTAATGAACATGCACCTGTGGAACAGACATTAAGACACTAACAGCTTACAGACGGTAGGCAATTAAAGTCACAGTTATGAAAACTTAGGACACTAAAGAGGTCTTTCTACTGACTCTGAAAAACACCAAAGAAAGATGCCCAGGGTCACTGCTCATCTGCGTGAACGTGCCTTAGGCATGCTGCACGGAGTCATGAGGACTGCAAATGTGGCCAGGACAATAAATTGCAATGTCTGTTCTGTGAGACGCCTAAGACAGCGCTACAGGGAGACAGGATGGACAGCTGATCATCCTCGCAGTGGCAGACCATGTGTAACAACACCTGCACAGGATCGGTACATCCAAACGTCACACCTGCAGGACAGATGGCAACAACAACTGCCTGAGTTACACCAGGAATGCACAATCCCTCCATCAGTGCTCAGACTGTCCGCAATAGGCTGAGAGAGGCTGGACTGAGGGCTTGTAGGCCTGTTGTAAGGCCGGTCCTCACCAGACATCACCGGCAACAATATCACTTATGGGCACAAACCCACCGTCGCTGGACCAGACATGACTGGCAAAAAGTGCTCTTCACTGACGAGTTGCGGTTTTGTTTCACCAGGGGTGATGGTCGGATTCGCGTTTATCATCAAGGCCTGTACTCTGGAGCGGGATCGATTTGGAGGTGGAGGGTCTGTCATGGTCACAGCATCATCAGACTGAGCTTGAGATCACAAAGCTGTGCATTACAGGGAAGACATCTCCTCCCTCATGTGGTACCCTTCCTGCAGGCTCATCCTGACATGACCCTCCAGCATGACAGTGCCACCAGCCGTACTGCTTGTTCTGTGCGTGATTTCCTGCAAGACAGGAACATCAGTGTTCTGCCATGGCCAGCGAAGAGCCCGGATCTCAATCCCATTGAGCACGTCTGGGAACTGTTGGATCGGAGGGGTGAGGGCTAGGGTCATTCTCCTCAGAAATGTCCGGGAACTTGCAGGTGCCTTGGTGGAAGAGTGGGGTAACATCTCACAGCAAGAACTGGCAAATCTGGTGCAGTCCATGAGGAGATGCACTGCAGTACTTAATGCAGCTGGTGGCCACACCAGAAACTGACTGTTAATTTTGATTTTGACCCCCCTTTTGTTCAGTGACACATTATTCAATTTCTGTTAGTCACATGTCTGTGGAACTTGTTCAGTTTATGTCTCAGTTGTTGAATCTTGTTATGTTCATACAAATATCTACACATGTTAAGTTTGCTGAAAATAAACACAGTTGACAGTGAGAGGACGTTTCTATGTATACATAGATATTTGATATTCTTCAAAGTAGCCACTCTTTGCCTTGACAGCTTTGCACACTCATAGTATTCTCTCAAGCAGATTTTGAGGAAAGCTTTTCCAACAGTCTTGAAGGAGTTCCCATATGCTGAGCACTTGTTGGCTGCTTTCCCTTCAATCTCCGGTCCAACTCTTCCCAAACCATCTCAATTGGTTTGAGGATGGGTGATTGTGGAGGCCAGGTCATCTGATGCAGCACTCCATCACTCTCCTTGGTCAAATAGCCCTTACACAGCCTGGAGGTGTGTTTTGGGTGATTGTCCTGTTGAAAAACAAATGATAGTCCCACTAAGCTCAAACCAGATGGGATGGTGTATCGCTACAGAATGGTAGCCATGCAGCCTTATTCTTTTCCTCACCAATTTGACACAATACCCCATAATGACAAAGCAAAAACAGTTTTGTAGAAATTGTCAAGCTCTGTCAGGTTAGAATGGGGAGCGTCGCTGCATAGCTATTTTCCAGGTCTCCCCACAGATGTTCGATCAGGTTCAAGTTCGGGCTCTTGCTGGGCCACTCAAAGACATTCAGAGACTTGTCCTGAAAGCCGCTACTGCGTTGTCTTGGCTGTGTGCTTAGGGTCGTTGTACTGTTGGAAGGTGAACATTTGCCCAAGTCTGAGGTCCTGAATGCTCTGGAGCAGGTTTTCATCAAGAATCTCTCTGTACTTTTCTGCATTCATCTTTTCCTCCATCCTGACCAGTCTTCCTTTCCCTGCCTCTGAAAAACATCCACACAGTATGATGTTGCCGCCACCATGCTTCACCGTAGCGATGGTGCCAAGTTTCCTTCAGAGGTGACACCTGGCATTCAAGGAGATCACCATACGCAATGATACGCAAAGATCACTATACACAATGCCAAATGTCAGCTGGAGTGCTGTAAAGCTCACCGCCATTGGACTCACGTTCTCTGGAGTGATAAATCACCCTTCACCATCTGACAGTCTGGCGGATGATTCTGGAGTTTAGCGGATGCCAGGAGAACACTACCTGCCCCAATGCATAGTGCCAACTGTACAGTTTGGTGGAGGAGGCAGTTTGTCGAGATCTATGTGGAAGAACTTAACTGGTCTGCACAGAGACCTGCACTCAACCACATCGAACACAACTGGGATGAATTGGAATGCCGACTGTGAGCCAGGTCTAATCGCCCAACATCAGTGCCCGACCCCACTGATGCTCTTGTGGCTGAACGGAAGCAAGTCCCCGCAGAAATGTTCCAACATCCAGTAGAAAGCCTTCCCAGAAGAGTGGAGGCTGTTTGTATCAGCTAAGGGGGGACCAACTCCATAGTAATGCCCATGATTTTGGAATGAGATGTTCGACGAGCAGGGGGTCCACATTCTTTTGTATACATACGTCTCTGTATTTGTGTGTGTGTGTGTACATGTGTGTGTTCACGTGGACTCTGTAGCTCTGCTGTGCAGCAGTGTCTGACAGTGATGTATGGGTCATTTAAAAAGTTGTTCTTTTCCATGGAGCCGTCTTCTGGCAGCCCAGCCAACCGCAGCCCATTCCCCCTACAGCGGAGAAACCTCATCTACATCTAACTCACACTACATGATACACACACACACACACACACACACACACACACACACACACTACATACACACACGCACACACACACACACTACATGACACACGCACACACACACACACGATACACACACGCACACACACACACACACACACACACTACATGATACACACACGCACACACACTACATGATACATGCACACACACACACACACACACACTACATGATACACACACACACACAGACACACATACACACACTACATGATACACCACACACACACACACTACATGATACACCCACACACACACACACACACTACATGATACACCACACACACACACACACACTACATGATACACACACACACACACTCACTACATGATACACCACACACACACACACACTACATGATACACCACACACACACACACACACACTACATGATACACCACACACACACTACATGGTACACCACACACACACACTACATGGTACACACACACACACACTACATGGTACACCACACACACACACACACTACATGATACACCACACACACACACTACATGATACACCACACACACACTACATGATACACACACACACACACTACATGATACACACACACACACTAGGTTGACTCATAACCTGCAGTGTGTGGGGCGGGTGGGTTTAAGGTCATGAAATAATGTGAGGATGTGTCACGCCCTGGTCTTAGTATTTTGTGTTTTCTTTATTATTTTGGTCAGGCCAGGGTGTGACATGGGTTTATTATGTGGTGTGGTTTTTTGTAGGTATTGGGATTGTGATATAGTGGGGTTATCTAGAATAGTCTATGGCTGTCTGGAGTGGTTCTCAATCGAGGCAGGTTTTTATCGTTGTCTCTGATTGGGAACCATATTTAGGCAGCCATATTCTTTGAGTGTTTCGTGGGTGATTGTTCCTGTCTCTGTGTTTGTTTGCACCAGACAGGCTGTTTAGGTTTTCACGTTACGTTTGTTGTTTTGTATTGTTCGTGTTTATTCGTTTATTAAACATGTATCAAAATTACCACGTTGCATTTTGGTCCTCCTCTCCTTCACCGCAAGAAAACCTTAACAGAATCACCCCCCCACAAAAGGACCAAGCAGCGTGGTGACAGGCAGTGGCAGCAGGAGCAACAAAGTCTGGATCATATGACTTGGGAGGAAATGGACAGGTGGGCGGTCGACCCAGGGGAGAGTGCCGGAGCCCGCCTGGCATTCGCTGGAGAAGTGCGAGGAGGGTTATAGGAGAATGGAGTTGGAGAGATGAACACGGTGGCGTCGAAGGAAGCCGAGAGTCAGCCCCAAAATGTATTGGGGGTGGCACAGGGAGAGTGTGGCAGAGTCAGGAGTCAGACCTGAGCCAACTCCCCTGTTTTTCGTAAGGGCCAAGGAGGAAACCAGAACCAGAGCCGGTGTTGGAGGTGAGCGAAGCAGAAACTGTGAAGGAGTTAATGGGGAAATTGGAGGAAGAGTTATGAGGGAGTTGCTGTGTTGGTGCATGAGGCACGGAATTCGCCCGACGGAGCGTGTCGGGGATTTGATGGCACCCGGGTCAGCGCTCCATGAAAACTCGTCCTGAGGTGCGTGTTAGTCGGCTGGTGAAGGTGTGCCAGCCTCACGCACCAGGCCTCCTTTGCACCTCCCTAGCCTTGCATGTCCTGTGCCAGCCCTGCTCTCAAGATCTTCAGCAAACGCCTTCACGGTCCGGTCCATCCTGTGCCACCTCCACACACCAGTCCTCCGGTGGCAGCTCCCCCACCAGTCCTCCGGTGGCAGCTCCCCGCACCAGGCTTCCTGTGCGTGTCCTCTGCCCAGTACCACCAGTGCAAGCACCACGCATCAGGCCTACAGCGCCTCGCCTGTCCAGCGCTGTCAGGAGCCTTCCTCCTCTACAGCGCTGCCGGAGTCTCCCACCTGTTCTGTGCTGCCAGAGCCTTCCTCCTCTACAGCGCTGACCTGAGCCTTCCTCCTCTACAGCGCTGTCAGAGCCTTCCTCCTCTACAACGCTGCCGGAGCCTTCCTCCTCTACAGCGATGTCGGAGCCTTCCTCCTCTACAGCGCTGTCGGAGCCTTCCTCTACTGCACTGTCAGCGCCTTCCTCCTCTACTGCGCTGTCGGAGCCTTCCTCCTCTACAGCGCTGTCGGAGCCTTCCTCCTCTACTGCGCTGTCAGAGCCTTCCTCCTCTGCGCTGTCAGAGCCTTCCTCCTCTACAGCGCTGTCAGAGCCTTCCTCCTCTACAGCGCTGCCGAGTCTCCCGCTTGTTTAGCGCTGCCAGAGCCTTCCTCCTCTACAGCGCTGTCGGAGCATTCCTCCTCTACAGCGCTGTCAGAGCCTTCCTCCTCTACAGCGCTGCCAGAGCCTTCCTAATCTACAGCGCTGCCGGAGCCTTCCTCCTCTACAGTGCTGCCGGAGCCTTCCTCCTCTACTGTGCTGCCGGAGCCTTCCTCTACAGCGCTGCCAGTCTACATGGAGCAGCCAGAGCCGCCAGTCTGCATGGAGCAGCCAGAGCCGCCAGTCTGCATGAAGCAGCCAGAGCCGCCAGTCTGCATGGAGCAGCCAGAGCTGCCAGTCTGCATGGAGCAGCCAGAGCTGCCAGTCTGCATGGAGCAGCCAGAGCCGCCAGTCTGCATGGAGCAGCCAGAGCCGCCAGTCTGCATGGAGCAGCCAGAGCCGCCAGTCTGCCAGGATCTTTCAGATCCGTCAGTCAGCCAGGATCTGCCAAAATCAACAGCCAGCCAGGATCTGCCAGAACCAGCAGCCAGCCAGGATCTTAACATGTATCAAAATTACCACACTGCATTTTGGTCCTCCTCTCCTTCACAGCAAGAAAACCTTAACAGGATGAAGGGTGGGTGGCAGGTAGGAAAACAAAGCAGAAAAAATACACAAGTGTAGAATTCCTGTGCAAGCGTATCTATAGGATACATTCTGTCATTATTTTTATGTTGCATTAGTTCTTGCGTATTAGCTTTAGGGCCTCTACGTAGTACTGACTCTGCGCAGTACTGACTCTACGCAGTACTGACTCAATGCAGTACTGACTCACGGAGTACTGACTTACGCAGTGCTAACTCTACGCAGTGCTGACTCTACGCAGTGCTGACTCTACGCCGTGCTGACTCGCAGTGCTGACTCTACGCAGTGCTGACTACGCAGTGCTGACTCACACGCAGTGCTGACTCTACGCAGTACTGACTCTAACGCAGTACTGACTCTGCGCAGTACTGACTCAACGCAGTACTGACTCTACGCAGTGCTGACTCTACGCAGTGCTGACTCTACGCAGTGCTGACTCGCAGTGCTGACTCTACGCAGTGCTGACTCTGCGCAGTACTGACTCTACGCAGTACTGACTCTACGCAGTACTGACTCTACGCAGTGCTGACTCTGCGCAGTGCTGACTCTACGCAGTACTGACTCTACGCAGTACTGATTCTACGCAGTACTGACTCTATGCAGTACTGACTCTGCGCAGTACTGACTCTACGCCGTACTGACTCTATGCAGTACTGACTCTACGCAGTACTGACTCTATGCAGTACTGACTCTGCGCAGTACTGACTCTGCACCGACTGAAACTTGGCACCTTCTGTTCTGTTACATAACAGTGTTATAATAGAAATGAAGGCAAAGTATTTTAATTAAAGTCTCATAAATGGACAGTGGGATCTTTGCTTCCTAAACTTTGTTGTGTTATAGCCTATTTATTTTCTAAGCCTATTTTGTATTTCATTTAATTTTGTAATGAATTCATATGCCGGTAGAATTGTAGGGTGGTAGCCCACTTTCGAGTCGGCCTACACAATGTCCATTTACTGTTTCACATTTTGTTTCTTTACTGTTCAATAAGCCTTTTCAAATGAACAGGTCTAAATGCTCAAGATAAACGTAATTTTTCAGTAAATTAAAGGGTAAAGCATGTGAAATGTGTGATTTATTCTGTCTTTTTTTTACTAAAGTATGGTGTCTTTTGTCCATCTTGTTTCAGCAAATCATCATCATCATCATCATCAAATCATCGTTCCTAAATATTTAATAAATAAAATAATAAATAGTTCAATACATTTTCAAGAGAATGAAAGGGAACTGTACAACACACACACATTCTAGCACTATGCCCCCCCCCTCTTCACACACACTCTTACACCCACACACACCGTATTCCAACCATACGTGTAGTTTATTTTGACTACAACCATAAGGATAAGCTCCTGATGAGACTGCGTCGGATAAATCGCAAATACCCTCCGTTCTATTGGTGAACGTGAGACCACCGGAGAGTAAACTGGATGAGCTCCGTTCGAGACTATCCTATCAATGTGATCTGAATAACTGTAATATCCTGTTTCTCTGAGTCGTGGCGGAACCTGATAAATATAAATCTAGCTTTTAAAATCAGCTGGACAGAACAATGGCGTTCGGGAAACTCGGGGGTGTGTGTGTGATCTCTAATATAAAATAAGTATTTAGGTTCTGGTTGCCTGAGATGAGCTGTAGACCACACTATTTTATTTTACTAGGCAAGTCAGTTAAGAACAAATTCTTATTTTCAATGATGGCCTAGGAACAGTGGGTTAACTGCCTGTTCAGGGGCAGAACGACAGATTTGTACCTTGTCAGCTCGGGGTTTGAACTTGCAACCTTTCGGTTACTAGTCCAATGCTCTAACCACTAGGCTACCCTTCCACCCCTACCAAGAGAGTTTTTATCTATATTTTTCATAGCTGTCTATTTATCACCACAACCAATGCTGGCACTAAGACCGTTGTATAGGGCCTATAAGCAAACAAGAACATTTTCACACAGAGGTAAGCATTTGACCTAATTTCTACCAGCATGTCAACAAGAGGCCATGGATTACAGACAACATCTGCACTGAGCTGAAGGCTCAAGCTGTTGCTTTCAAGGAGTGGGACACTAATCAGTACGATTATAACAAATGACCAGCCTTTCAAAGCATTTTGCTCTCTGACGAAACATCAAAAAGGCAAAGCATCAATACAGGACCAAGATTGAATAATGTTACACCGGCTCTGACGCTCGTTGGATGTGGTTTGCAAACTATCACGGATTACAAAGGGAAAAACAGCCATGTGCTGCCTAGTGACGCAAGCCTACCAGACGAGCTAAATACCTTTTATGCTTCCTTCGAGACTAGCAACACTGAACCACACATGAGAGCTCCAGCTGTGTGATCACGCTCTCCGTAGCTGATGTGAGGAAATGAGTGGATTTACCAGAATGTCTTCACTGACATTTTCAACCTCTTTCTGACCCAGTCTGTAATACCTACATGTTTCAAGCAGACTGCTACAGTCCCTGTCCCCAAAACGCCAAGGTAACCTGTCGAAATGACGACCGCACCGTAGCACTCACATCTGTAACTGTTCTGCCTTATTATTATTCGACCATGCTGGTCATTTATGAACATTTGAACATCTTGGCCATGTTCTGTTATAATCTCCACCCGGCACAGCCGGAAGAGGACTGGCCACCCCACATATGCTCTATCTAATTCTCTTTCTTTCTCTCTCTCGGAGGACCTGAGTCCTAGGACCATGCCCCAGGACTACCTGACATGATGACTCCTTGCTGGCCCCAGTCCACCTGGCCATGCTGCTGCTCCAGTGTCAACTGTTCTGCCTTATTATTATTCGACCATGCTGGTCATTTATGAACATTTGAACATCTTGGCCATGTTCTGTTATAATCTCTACCCGGCACAGCCAGAAGAGGACTGGCCACCCCACATAGCCTGGTTCCTCTCTACGTTTCTTCCTAGGTTTTGGCCTTTCTAGGGAATTTTTCCTAACCACCGTGCTTCTACACCTGCATTGCTTGCTGTTTGGGGTTTTAGGCTGGGTTTCTGTACAGCACTTTGAGATATCAGCTGATGTACGAAGGGCTATATAAATAAATTTGATTTGATTTGTAGCCATGAAATGCTATGAAAGGCTGGTCATGGCTCACATCAACACCATCATCCCAGACACTCGGGACCCACTCCCATTTACATACCGCCCTAACAGATCCACAGATGACACAATCTCTATTGCACTCCACACTGCCCTTTCCCACCTGGACAGAAGAAGCACCTCCAAGATCAAATCAAATCAAAACACATTTTTCACATGCGCCGAATACAAGTGTGGACCTTAATTTGAAATGCTTTCTTACAAGCCCTTAACCAACAGTGCAGTTCAAGAAGAGTTAAGAAAATATTTACCAAATAAACTAAAGTTAAAAATACCCCAAAATTA
>NW_027009670.1:40000-41745 GCF_036934945.1 Oncorhynchus masou masou
CAGACAGGCTGTCAGACTATTCTGTTAGCTGACCCTGATGTCAGATATCTGTCTCTGTCTGGCTCATTGTCAAGGTCTCAAAGACAAAAACATCAGACCTTCAACCCAGTTGGAGATGCCTACTTTTCTCGGGTCTCACTCACTTTTCTAGGATCTCACTCACTTTGCAAGGGTCTCACTCACTTTTCAAGGGTCTCACTCACTTTTCTAGAGTCTCACTCCCTTTGCTGGGTCTCACTCATAGAAAAACCCAATCCCGTTCTTGCCTCTAAATGGCACCCTATTCCCTATACAGTGCACTACTCTGGTCAACATTAGTGTACTATATAGGGAATAGGGTGCCATTGAGGCCAGGTTTAGAATATATACCCAGAATGCTTGCCTATTACATTGCCTAATATTATTGACTGGTTCTGTTGGCATTGGAGGCAGAGAGCTTTCTGACCTCTTTGGGTCTCGTTCAATAGACAAGGCATGAGCTATAGTTTTGATTCACGTAATCACATTTTTTTATTTTGTAGTTTTGCCGGAAGAAAGAGACTAAACATGATTGACCGAAAAGGAGGAGGGGGGTGGTTCACCTTCTTTCCCCCTTAAGTTTTTCATATTGGAGGAAAAATGGCGTGATCGATTTCTGTCTGTTTTCTCACTCTGCAGGAATATTAAAGCAGACAGTGAGATTTCACACGCTTCTCTCCTCTCTCATCACCCTCCCTGCTCCACCCTCCACCCCTCTCACCCCCTTCCCGCTCTCTCCCTACCCCTCTGCCCTCCACCCCTCTCACCCCTTCCTTTACTCTCCCCTACCCCCTCTACCCTCCACCCCTCTCACCCCCTTCTGCTACTCTCTCCCCCTCCATCCTCTTCCCCATCCCCCTACCCCTCTCTCCCTACCCCTCTGCCCTCCACCCTCTCACCTTCCCCTACTCTCCCCTACCCCTCTACCCTCCACCCTCTCACCCCCTTCTCCTTTCTCTCCCCCTCCATCCTCTTCCCCATCCCCCCTACCCCTCTCCCCCCCTTTCCGCTACTCTCCCCCTCTGTCCTCTCCCTCCTTCCCCCTCCTCCTTCATTCTCCTCTCTCCCCTTCCCCCTCCTCCTCCACGCTCTAACTCTTCCCCCTCCCCTCTCTCACCCCTTCCCCGTTCTCCTCCATTCTCCTCTTCTTCCAGAGGGGCAATTATATATGGCCCACCCCCTCTCAGGGTCAGTGTGAGAGGAGGGCTTTGATGAAGGGGGTGGATGGATGGAGGGAGGGAGGAAGAGGAGTGTATAGGGGAGGAGTGGAAAAGCACTAACCTTGTAGCCTCAGGCACAGACCTGTCATGTAGGGTTTTAGAAAGCGCTGCTTCCAGCGTTGGCTCATCGGTTGGCTGCGTTTTCCACGAGGATCTGAAGGTCTGTGTGTGTGTGCTGTGAGTGTGTGTGTGTGTGCTGTGAGTGTGTGTGTGTGCTGTGAGTGTGTGTGTGTGTGCTGTGAGTGTCTTCACAGGCAGAGTGGAGTGTAGATTTAGCAGAACTAATTATTCCAATGCTAAATCTCACCACTTTACTTTATCATATTTGGTTGTAAAAGGCTATACCCCTTCAGTCCTCTAATGGTAGAAAGACTGAAGGACAGACCAGAACCCTACTGTTCAGTCCTCTAGACTCTAGTTAATGGCAGGAAGACTGAAGGGACAGACCCAGAACCCTACTGTTCAGTCCTCTAGACTCTAGTTAATGGCAGGAAGACTGAAGGACAC
>NW_027009671.1:0-41745 GCF_036934945.1 Oncorhynchus masou masou
AACCCCAAACCCTGGATAAAGGGGCTCAGTGAATGTGGAGGTGAATGTGATCAGGTGGGTCAGTGTGTCAGAGGAGGCTCTATAGAAGGACAGAGTGCCGGCTGGCCAGTCCAGATACACTCCTACTCTGTGGAGCTGGAGGAGGGGGACGTCAATGGTAGAGGGATTAGTATTGTGCCAGGCAATGTAACTGTTGTCAGAGCAGAACAGACACCAGGACTTGTCATTGAATCCAAGACAACAGTCATCACCCCCTCCTCTCCTGCTGATTCCTTTATATGTCACTCCTATACCAGCCTCTCTCCCACTCCACTCTACCTCCCAGTAACAGCGCCCAGTCAGACCCTCTCTACACAGCACCTGGTCACACTCCTCAAATCTCTCTGGGTGATCAGGATACAGCTGCTCCTCTGTCCTACATGTCACCTTTCTGTTCTCCTCAGACAGAGAGAGGTGTCTGTCTACTGTGTTTGGGTCCAGTGTGAGATCACAGACATCTGATGGATGAAACCAGACACAATATTAGAAATCATCATCATTCACATTAGAATGTTAACTCACTTTTCACTAATTAATTTAATGTAGATGTTTCTAGGTATCAAAAGGAGAAGTTAAGGTAACTTGAGACTTGTTGAATGATCATATGTTATACTGTATGGTAATATAAAACACACTGATTCACATTAATTACACACACACACACACACACACACACACACACACACACACACACACACACACACACACACACACACACACACACACACACACACACATTGTCAAAGCAACTCTTTGTAAACTTTGGTGTCCCTGATTTCTGCTTCTGTAGAACTACAGCTGATATTTAATATGACCAAGTCAGTAATGATGGGGGTCTTTGACTTTGACTTAACTTGAATTAAGACTTATTCTTAGTCATATTCTTCACATCAGTCAACACTCACATTTTCTAAGCCCAGGTTTCATTCTGTTCTCTCCACCATGTTCCACACTGTAGCGGTAAGCAGAAGAACAGACAGTCATTGAGGGATACACACACACGCACGCACGCACACACACACACACACACTAGGGACACAAACACAAACACACTGGACACAAACACACACTCACTGGAGACACACACACAATGGACACACACACACACACACACCACACACTGGAGACACTAACACACACAGAAACACACACACACACACACACACACTGGAGAGAGACACACACACTTGAGACTGGAGACACACACACTGGAGGCACACACACACACACACAGGAGACACACACACACACTGGTGACACACACACACACACACACTGGAGACACACACACACACACACACACACTGGTGACACACAAACACACACTGGACACACACACACACACACACACACACACACACACACACACACACACACACACACACACACACACACACACACACACAGGAGACACAAACACACAGGACACACACACACACACAAACACCACACACTGAGAGAGACACACACACACACTGGAGACAGACACACACAGGAGACACACACACACACACACTCTGATGACACACACACACACACTGGAGACACAAACACACACACGAGAAACACACACACACACACACACAAACCGACACTGGAGACACACACACTGGAGAGAGAAACACACACACTTGAGACTGGAGACTCACAAACTGGAGGCACACACACACACACAGGAGACACACACACACATATAGACACACATACACACACAGACTGGTGACACACACACACACACTGGTGACACACACACACTGGACACACACACACACACACACACACTGGTGATACACAATCACACACTGGAGACACACACACACACACAGAGACACAAACACACAGGAGACACACACACACACACACACACACACACACTCTGGAGACACACACACACACACACACACTGGAGACACATACACACACACTGGAGACACACACACACACACACAGGAAACACACACACACAGACACTCAAGACTGGAGACACACACACAAACGCACTGGAGACACACACACACACACAAACACACTGGAGACACACACACACACAAACACACTGGAGACACACACACACAGTCAGTATATAACTTTGTCCAAGTGGTGGTTCTAATGTTTATCTTAACTAGCCTGGTAAGTCCAACATGTCTGATATGAACATTGACATAAACCCTCTACATACTTGAGTTTCTCCAGTCTGCAGTGTGGATCCTCCAGTCCAGCAGAGAGCAGTCTGACTCCTGAGTCTCCTGGGTGATTGTAGCTCAGGTCCAGCTCTCTCAGGTGTGAGGGGTTTGACCTCAGAGCTGAGACCAGAGAAGCACAGCCTTCCTCTGTGACTAGACAGCCTGACAGCCTGCAAAGAGTCAAATCATATTAAAACCACACTGATATTCTTTGGAGGTGAAAATAGTGACAGTATATTTTTTTATCAAATGACAAATCATCAAAGTTTTGAGAAAAAAAATTGAGAAAATGCATGTTACAAATATTATCATTGCACAGTATTATCATTGCATAGTGTTATCATTGTGTTAACCTCTCACCATTACCAATAACAGAGGCTACAACAAAACATGCTAACCTCTCACCATTACCAATAACAGAGGATACAACAAAACATACTAACCTCTCACCATTACCAATAACAGAGACTACAACAAAACATGCTAACCTCTCACCATTACCAATAACAGAGACTACAACAAAACATGCTAACCTCTCACCATTACCAATAACAGAGACTACAACAAAACATGCTAACCTCTCACCTTTACCAATAACAGAGGCTACAACAAAACATGCTAACCTCTCACCATTACCAATAACAGAGGAGATTAGCATTTATACTGATATTTGTGCCTCTATAACTTTGTTATTCATCATTATTCACTTTTTTCATTTCTAAACTGTAAAATCTGTGTATGAATTCCCTCAAATAAAATGTGACATTCCGTCACCTAATATGAAACATATCTCAAATCCTAACTGCTGGAGCAAAGCACAACATTTAAAACTGTAAGCTTCACTGTCCAAACACATATGATGTGGACTATGTGTGTCTGGTAAACACATGTGGATCTGGTGAATCACTGTAATTGATAATTGTTCCGGCGCCGACAGAGATGGCCGCCTCGCTTCGCGTTCCAGGGAAACTATGCAGTTTTTTTTTTTTTTTTTTTTTTTACGTGTTATTTCTAACATTGGTACCCCAGGTCATCTTAGGTTTCATTACATACAGTCGAGAAGAACTACTGAACTTATGCGTCAACTCACCATCAGTACGACCAAGAATATATATATATATATATATATTTTTTACCTTTATTTTAATAGGCAAGTCAGTTAACCTGTTGATGCTCTGGGGGCGCAATTTCATTTTTGGATGAAAAACGTTACCGTTTTAAACAAGATATTTTGTCACAAAAAGATGCTTGACTATGCATATAATTGCTACCGTTCAAAAGAAAACACTCTGACGTGTCCAGAAATACAAAGATCTTCTCTGTGCGTGCCCTAAAACGTGAGCTTCAGGCAAAACCAAGATGAGATGGCATCCAGGAAATTACAAGGATTTTTGAGGCTCTGTTTTTCATGATCTCCTTATATGGCTGTGAACGCAAGAGGAATTAGTCAGCACTTTCTGTCGTTTCCCCAAGGTGTCTGCAGCATTGTGACGTATTTGTGGGCAGATCATTGGAAGATTGACCATAACAGACCACATTTACCACGTGTCCGCCCGGTGTCCTGCGCCGAAATTGGTGCGCAAAAGTCACCTGCCAGTATTTTTCCATGGGATACAGAGAGGGAAGCAAGCTTCCACGAACTGCATGTCAATGAAGAGATATGTGAAAAAACACCTTGAGGATTGATTCCAAACAACGTTTGCCATGTTTCGGTCGATATTATGTAGTTAATCCGGAAAAAGTTTCACGTTGTAGGTGACTGCATTTTCGGTTCGTTTCGGTAGCCAGACGCAATGTAGAAAACGGAACGATTTCTCCTACACACAGACGCTTTCAGGAAACACTGCGCATTTGGTATGTGACTGAGACTCTCCTCATTGAAAACATCAGAAGCTCTTCAAAGGTAAATGATTTTATTTATTTGGTTATCTGGTTTTTGTGAAAATGTTGCGTGCTACATGCTACACAAAATGCTATGCTAGCTTTGCATACTCTTACACAAATTAGTCCATTTCTATGGTTCAAAAGCATATTTTGAAAATCTGAGATGACAGTGTTGTTAAGAAAAGGCTAAGCTTGAGAGCAAAAGCATTATTTTAATTTTATTTGCGATTTTCAGAAATCGTTAACGTTGCGTTATGCTAATGAGCCTGAGGCTTTAGTCACGAACCCGGATCCGGGTTGGGGAGTTTCAAGAAGTTAAGCACAAATTCTTATTTTCAATGAGGGCCTAGGAACAGTGGGTTAACTGCCTGTTCAGGGGCAGAACGACAGATTTGTACCTTGTCAGCTCGGGGATTCGAACTTGCAACCTTTCAGTTACTAGTCCAACTCTCTAACCACTAGGCTACTCTGCCTCTGACTTTGTGTTCTTTCAACCAGGACAACGGAATGGATCCCAGCCTGCGACCCCAAAAAAAACGACTCCGTAAAATAGGGAAACAAGGCAGTCTTCAGACTCCGGAGACGGGCACATCGTGCACCACTCCCGAGCATTCTTCTCGCCAATGTCCAGTCTCTTGACAACAAGGTTGATGAAATCCGAGCAAGGGTAGCATTCCAGAGGGACATCAGAGACTGTAACGTTCTTTGCTTCACGGAAACATGGCTCACTGGAGAGACGCTATCGTACTCGGTGCAGCCAGCGGGTTTCTCCACGCATCGCGCTGACAGAAACAAACACCTTTCTGGTAAGAAGAGTGGTGGGGCGTATGCCTTATGGCTAACGAGACGTGGTGTGATCACAGAAACATACAGGAACTCAAATCCTTCTGTTGACCTGATTTAGAATTCCTCACAATCAAATGTAGACCGCATTATCCAGCTAGAGAATTCTCTTCGATTATAATCACAGCCGTACATATTCCCCACCAAGCAGACACATCGATGGCTCTGAACAAACTTTATTTGACTCTTTGCAAACTGGAATCCATACATTGTTGCTGGGGATTTTAACAAGGCTAATCTGAAAACAAGACTCACTAAATTGTATCAGCATATCGATTGCGCAACCAGGGCAGGCAAAACCTTGGATCATTGTTATTCTAACTTTCGCGACGCATATAAGGCCCTGCCCCGCCCCACTTTCGGAAAAGCTGACCACGACTCCATTTTGCTGATCCCTGCCTACAGAGAGAATCTAAAACAAGAAGCTCCCACGCTGAGGTCTGTCCAACGCTGGTCCGACCAAGCTGATTCCACACTCCAAGACTGATTCCATCACGTGGACTGGGATATGTTTCGTATTGCGTCAGACAACAACATTGACGAATACGCTGATTCGGCGTGCGAGTTCATTACAACGTGCGTTGAAGATGTCATTCCCATAGCAACGATTAAAACATTCCCAAACCAGAAACCGTGGATTGATGGCAGCATTCGCGTGAAACTGAAAGCACGAACCACTGGTTTTAATCAGGGCAAGGTTGTCAGGACCCGGTTACAAACCTGGGTCTCCGGAGTGAGAAACAGTCACTTAACCAACTGAGCCACGAATAGTCAGCAGAACCCAGAAGATGAGGCAGACACAGCAGTACTTAAGACGGTGTATTTAATAAAGTAAAAAGGAGAAGTCCTAAAATATAAAAATGGCAAATCCAAAAGGTGGTAGGAATAGCACAAAAAAGCCTCAAGAGACACTCAAAAACAAAAACAGAATTCCACAAGAGCATCCACCGGAATCGACAGGAAAACACAGAACACTAGGGCTGGGTGCTAACATACAAACACAGAGCACAGAACTGAGGGAAACTAAGGGTTTAAATACAATCAGGGGAAACGAGGTACAGGTGCAAATAATAATGGGGAACAAGGGAAAAAACATAAGGTCAAAAAGCACAATGGGGGCATCTAGTGACCAAAACCCGGAACAACCCTGGCCAAATCCTGACAGAATCCCCCCCCTAGGAACGGCTCCTGACGTTCCTACCAGCTCTCTCAGGGTGGAGGGCCCTGAACTGATGAATGAGGTCAGGATCCAGGATGTCTTTGGCAGGAACCCAGGAGCGCTCCTCGGGACCGTAGCCTTCCCAGTCCACCAGATACTGCCAGGACCGCTGCACCCGGCGGGAATCCAGTATCCGATGGACGGTATAAGCCGGCTGGCCTCATTATGACACGAGGCGGAGGGGGCGGTCTGTCTGCCGGGACAAGGGGAGAAAAACAACAGGTTTTAACAATGAAATGTGAAATGTGGGATTAATCTTAAGGGATCTGGGTAAGTGTAGGCGATAAGAAACTGGGTTAACTCTCCTGGCAACCTTGAAGGGACCGATGTATTTTTGGGACAGCTTGCGAGACTCCACCCGTAGAGGTAAGTTTCTTGTGGAGAGCCAGACTCTCTGGCCGGGGCGCAGGGTAGGCCCGGGACGGCGACGTCTGTTGGCTTGTTGTTGGTACCTCTGTGAGGAACGCATAAGATTAAGACGGGTCTTCCTCCACATAAGCCGACAGCGTCTGACGAACTTCAAGGCTGAAGACACTCTGACTTCTGCCTCCTGGTCCGGGAACAATGGAGGAGCATAGCCAAACTGACACTCGTGCGGAGACATACCAGTGGAGGAGGAGCGCAAGGTGTTGTGCGCGTATTCGGCCCAAACAATAAAGGATGACCATGTGGACGGGTTGTCACGAGTCATACATCGGAGGGTGGTTTCCAGCTCTTGATTCATCCTCTCTGTTTGGCCGTTGGACTCCGGATGGTACCCTGAAGATAGACTGGCAGAAGCCCCCATGAGTTGGCAGAAGGCCTTCCAAAAACTTGAGGCGAACTGGAGACCTCTGTCAGAAACCATATCTTGAGGAATGCCGAAGACTCGGAACACATGATTAATTACCAACTCAGCCGTTTCCTTGGCAGAAGGTAACTTAGTCAGAGGGACGAACCTGGCCGCCTTTGAAAACCTGTCGATTATGACTAGGATAGTAGTATTGCCATGGGATGGAGGAAGTCCAGTAATAAAGTCCAATGAGATATGGGACCAGGGTCTGTGGGGAACAGGTAAAGGGTGAAGGAGTCCTTGAGGGCGGAGGTGAGAAGATTTGCCCTGGCAGCACACGGGACAGGCATTGACGAAAGTGGCAACGTCTTCTCTTATGGTACGCCACCAGAACTTACGCTGGATGAACTCCAAGGTGCGACCTACGCCCGGATGACAGGTGAGGCGAGAGGAGTGCCCCCACAGAAGGACCTGAGTCCTCACTGCCTTGGGGACAAACAACCGATTGGCAGGACCTCCTTTCGGGTCCGGTTCGCTAGCTTGAGCACGTCTCACGGTATCCTCAACTTGCCACGAGATCGGAGCCACAATCTTAGCAGCAGGAAGGACAGGCATGTCCGTGTCATCTCGAATGGCAGGAGCGTAGACTCGGGACAGGGCATCCGGTTTGAGATTCTTCGACCCGGGCCGATAGGTGAGGATAAACTGGAATCGATTGAAGAAAAGAGACCATCTAGCTTGTCTAGAGTTCAACCGCTTCGCCTGCTGGATATACTCCATATTTGTGTGGTCCGTAAGCACTTGAAACGGGTGAGAAGCCCCCTCGAGCCAGTGTCTCCATTCCTTCAATGCCATCTTAACCGCTAGGAGTTCACGATCCCCCACATCGTAGTTCCTCTCAGTCGGGGTAAGCCGGTGTGAGAAGAAAGCGCACGGATGAAGCTTCTTGTCTTCACCCCTCTGAGACAGGACAGCTCCAACACCAACCTCTGATGCGTCTACCTCCACCACAAATGGTTCATCCGTAGTCGGTAGTATCAGGATGGGAGCAGAGAGAACGCGCTGCTTGAGTCCTTGGAAGGCCGTCTCAGCTTCTCTTCCCCACAAAAACCTTGCATTGCCACCCTTGGTTAAAGCTGAGAGAGGGGCTGCCACCAAGCTGAAGTTCTTGATGAACTTGCGGTAAAAGTTTGTGAAGCCCAGGAAACGCTGAACTTCCTTAACGGATTTGGGGGTGGGCCAATCCGCTACCGCCCCTACCTTCCTGGGGTCCATTTGGACTCGACCGGGTTCCACTACAAATCCCAGGAATTGTACTCGGGATGAATGGAATTCACATTTTTCCGGCTTAACGTACAGATGGCTGTCCAGGAGGCGTTTGAATACTTGTCTGACATGCTTAGTGTGTTCTTGAAGGGAGCTCGAAAAGATGAGGATGTCATCCAAGTAAACGAACACAAATATGTTAAGCATATCCCTAAGCACATCGTTTATGAGTGCTTGGAACACCGCTGGGGCGTTGGTCAGGCCGAAGGGCATCACCAAGTATTCATAGTGACCAATAGGCGTGTTGAAAGCGGTCTTCCACTCGTCACCAGGTCTGATCCGCACAAGATGGTATGCGTTCCGCAGGTCAAGCTTAGTGAAAACAACTGCTTCCTGGAGCAGCTCAAAGGCTGTGGCCATAAGGGGTAGCGGGTAACGGTTACGGACGGTTATGGCATTGAGTCCCCGGTAGTCGATGCAAGGACGTAATCCACCGTCTTTCTTGGCCACAAAGAAAAACCCTGCTCCCGCCGGGGAGGTGGATGGACGCATGAGGCCTGCTTCCAGAGCGTCCTTGATGTAGGTATCCATAGCAGCTCGTTCGGGTGGAGATAGGGAAAAGATCCGACCCCTGGGGGGCAAGTGCCCGGAAACAGGTCGATGGGGCAATCGTAAGGTCTATGGGGTGGTAGCATGGTGGCCCTCTGTTTGCTAAACACCAGTTTGAGGTCATGGTAACACTCGGGAACTCGGGTCAGGTCGATGGATTCTAAAGACTCGGGAGTAGAACTCGGGGAATTCTGGAAAATACAAGTAGCTTGGCACGTAGGACCCCACTGCTTGATAGTGCCCACAGACCAGTCGATGTGAGGGTTATGGCTGTGAAGCCAGGGGTATCCAAGGACGAGAGGGAACTCGGAACAGGAGATCAAATGAAAGTTCATCAATTCCTGGTGTTGTGAAACTGAAAGTCGCAAGGAGGTAGTGACATGAGTGACAAGTCCAGATCCCAAAGGGCTTCCATCCAATGTAGTGACCCTCATGGGTTCACTTAGAGGTTCAGAGGGAACGCCATTCTCCTTCGCCCAGACACCATCCATGAAGTTACCTGCGGCTCCAGAGTCTACCAAGGCTTGAAGGTGAAGCTTGTGGTTGTCCCAGGAGAGGGTGACTGGAATGAGCAGACGGGAGTTGGACGGATGGGAGGAGGTTATGTTTCCCGTTACAGTTCCCCCCGGTCTGTACGGGACGGAGCGTTTCCCTGGAGCCCGGGACACGTGGAACGGAAATGGCCCGGTTTGCCGCAATATAGACAGCGTCGCTCCCTCATCCGGCGGTCTCTCTCAGCCTGGGAGATGCGTCCAATCTGCATGGGTTCCGATGGAGCCAGCGAGGATAAAGGTGGGGACTCGGAGCTGGGACTGATAGGGGCTAGAGGTCTACGGTTGAGTTCTCTCTCTCTCAGACGCTGGTCAATGCGTGAGGCCAACTTGATCAGTGACTCGAGATTGTCCGGTGGTTCCCGAGTGGCCAGTTCATCTTGGATAGTGTCGGAAAGGCCTTTCAGAAAGCACACCGTGAGCGCCTCGTTGTTCCAGCCACTTGCTGCTGCCACCGTGCGGAACTGGATGGCATAGTCCGTCACGCTGCGCCAACCTTGGTGGAGAGTCAGGAGCTGTTTGGCTGAGTCAGAACCACTGCTTGGGCCTTGAAACACTCGTTTGAATTCCTCAGCAAAGGCAGAGTAGCTGGCACAGCAGGAACTATGGGCATCCCACACAGCAGTAGCCCAGGCCAGGGCTTTCCCGACAGCAGGGTGATGATATAAGCGATCTTAGACCGGTCGGTGGGAAACGACGAGGGTTGTAGCTCAAAGGAGAGAGAACATTGGGTGAGAAACCCTTTACAAGCACTTGGATCACCTGAGAACTGTTGGGGAGGTGGAAGACGAGGTTCAGCCAGGGGGTTAACTGCCATGGGTACGTGAATCTGAGGTACTGGGACGGGAACTGTTGCCGGGGTAAGACGATCAGATATTTGCTTAATGAAGGCCGCATCTCCTACAGAAGATGAGAATGTCTAACCATTAAGGCCTCTTGCTGAACCAGGGCGGCTTCGTGGTGTTGGACAGTCTCCTGGTGGTGGTACAGCATGGCAAAAAGGTCCTGGGAACTGGCTGCCTCTGGGTTCATTTTTGGCTCTGTGTTTCTGTCAGGACCCGGTTACGAACCTGGGTCGCCGGAGTGAGAAACAGTCACTTAACCAACTGAGCCACGAATAGTCAGCAGAACCCAGAAGATGAGGCAGACACAGCAGTACTCTTCCTGTTCCGGGTTGGAGCGAGCGGTCGCATCTACACTTCGGTCCGCAGGTAGTATAACTTTTCATTACATTTTCATTACATTTCATTATAGTACAACGGTTTGATTTGTCTAATCTTAGCAATTTCTTCTTAGCTAGCTACATAGCCGTCTTTGTATCAAAGATAATTGCGTAATTATCGTATTTCGTCGTCCTAACGTAGTCTACACTGCTATCTGCCCAGCAGCTAGCTAACGTCCACTAGCACTGTAGAAACTATTACACTCAACTGAACGACTCGATTAGTGTAGTGTTAGCTAGCTACATAGTTGTCTTTGCTGTGTTCGTATCTAAGATAATTGTGTAGTTTAGAGTGTGTAGACTTAGAGTGATTATCTTAATTTACCGAGGTTAGCTAGCCAGCTATTTGTCGTCCTTAACGTAGGAGACACTGCTAGCTAGCTAGCCAACAGCTAGCCAACGTCTTCCGAATTGAACTTCAACAACCCGGTCAACATTCCGCCTCGCTCCACAGGTAGTATCACATTTTCATTTCACTTCATTACAGTACAACGGTTTGATTTGTTTGATCGTAGCTAGCTAGCTACATAGCCGTCTTTGTATGTAAGACAATTGTGTAGTCTGGAGCGATTTTCTAGGTTAGCTAGCCAGCTATTGTCGTTCTTTTAACGTAACGTTACGTAATCAACACTGCTAGCCCCCGAATAGCAGCACTGTAGAAACTATTACACTCAACGGAACGCCTTGATTAGTGTAGTGTCAACAACGCAGCCACTGCCAGCTAGCCTACAAAGTCAACAACGTAGCCACTGCCAGCTAGCCTACTCCAGCAGTACTGTATCATTTCAATCATTTTAGTCAATAAGATTCTTGCTACGTAAGCTTAACTTTCTGAACATTCGAGACGTGTAGTCCACTTGTCATTCCAATCTCCTTTGCATTAGCGTAGCCTCTTCTGTAGCCTGTCAACTATGTGTCTATCTATCCCTGTTCTCTCCTCTCTGCACAGACCATACAAACGCTCCACACCGCGTGGCCGCGGCCACCCTAATCTGGTGGTCCCAGCGCGCACGACCCACGTGGAGTTCCAGGTCTCCGGTAGCCTCTGGAACTGCCGATCTGCGGCCAACAAGGCAGAGTTCATCTCAGCCTATGCCTCCCTCCAGTCCCTCGACTTCTTGGCACTGACGGAAACATGGATCACCACAGACAACACTGCTACTCCTACTGCTCTCTCTTCGTCCGCCCACGTGTTCTCGCACACCCCGAGAGCTTCTGGTCAGCGGGGTGGTGGCACCGGGATCCTCATCTCTCCCAAGTGGTCATTCTCTCTTTCTCCCCTTACCCATCTGTCTATCGCCTCCTTTGAATTCCATGCTGTCACAGTTACCAGCCCTTTCAAGCTTAACATCCTTATCATTTATCGCCCTCCAGGTTCCCTCGGAGAGTTCATCAATGAGCTTGATGCCTTGATAAGCTCCTTTCCTGAGGACGGCTCACCTCTCACAGTCCTGGGCGACTTTAACCTCCCCACGTCTACCTTTGACTCATTCCTCTCTGCCTCCTTCTTTCCACTCCTCTCCTCTTTTGACCTCACCCTCTCACCTTCCCCCCCTACTCACAAGGCAGGCAATACGCTCGACCTCATCTTCACTAGATGCTGTTCTTCCACTAACCTCATTGCAACTCCCCTCCAAGTCTCCGACCACTACCTTGTATCCTTTTCCCTCTCGCTCTCATCCAACACTTCCCACACTGCCCCTACTCAGATGGTATCGCGCCGTCCCAACCTTCGCTCCGCTACTCTCTCCTCTTCCATCCTATCATCTCTTCCCTCTGCTCATACCTTCTCCAACCTATCTCCTGATTCTGCCTCCTCAACCCTCCTCTCTTCCCTTTCTGCATCCTTTGACTCTCTATGTCCCCTATCCTCCAGGCCGGCTCGATCCTCCCCTCCCGCTCCGTGGCTCGACGACTCATTGCGAGCTCACAGAACAGTGCTCCGGGCAGCCGAGCGGAAATGGAGGAAAACTCGCCTCCCTGCGGACCTGGCATCCTTTCACTCCCTCCTCTCTACATTTTCCTCCTCTGTCTCTGCTGCTAAAGCCACTTTCATCCACTCTAAATTCCAAGCATCTGCCTCTAACCCTAGGAAGCTCTTTGCCACCTTCTCCTCCCTCCTGAATCCTCCTCCCCCCCTCCTCCCTCTCTGCAGATGACTTCGTCAACCATTTTGAAAAGAAGGTCGATGACATCCGATCCTCGTTTGCTAAGTCAAACGACACCGCTGGTTCTGCTCACACTGCCCTACCCTGTGCTCTGACCTCTTTCTCCCCTCTCTCTCCAGATGAAATCTCGCTTCTTGTGACGGCCGGCCGCCCAACAACCTGCCCGCTTGACCCTATCCCCTCCTCTCTTCTCCAGACCATTTCCGGAGACCTTCTCCCCTACCTCACCTCGCTCATCAACTCATCCCTGACCGCTGGCTACGTCCCTTCCGTCTTCAAGAGAGCGAGAGTTGCACCCCTTCTGAAAAAACTTACACTCGATCCCTCCGATGTCAACAACTACAGACCAGTATCCCTTCTTTCTTTTCTCTCCAAAACTCTTGAACGTGCCGTCCTTGGCCAGCTCTCCCGCTATCTCTCTCAGAATGACCTTCTTGATCCAAATCAGTCAGGTTTCAAGACTAGTCATTCAACTGAGACTGCTCTTCTCTGTATCACGGAGGCGCTCCGCACTGCTAAAGCTAACTCTCTCTCCTCTGCTCTCATCCTTCTAGACCTATCGGCTGCCTTTGACACTGTGAACCATCAGATCCTCCTCTCCACCCTCTCCGAGTTGGGCATCTCCGGCGCGGCCCACGCTTGGATTGCGTCCTACCTGACAGGTCGCTCCTACCAGGTGGCGTGGCGAGAATCTGTCTCCTCGCCACGCGCTCTCACCACTGGTGTCCCCCAGGGCTCTGTTCTAGGCCCTCTCCTATTCTCGCTATACACCAAGTCACTTGGCTCTGTCATAACCTCACATGGTCTCTCCTATCATTGCTATGCAGACGACACACAATTAATCTTCTCCTTTCCCCCTTCTGATGACCAGGTGGCGAATCGCATCTCTGCATGTCTGGCAGACATATCAGTGTGGATGACGGATCACCACCTCAAGCTGAACCTCGGCAAGACGGAGCTGCTCTTCCTCCCGGGGAAGGACTGCCCGTTCCATGATCTCGCCATCACGGTTGACAACTCCATTGTGTCCTCCTCCCAGAGCGCTAAGAACCTTGGCGTGATCCTGGACAACACCCTGTCGTTCTCAACTAACATCAAGGCGGTGGCCCGTTCCTGTAGGTTCATGCTCTACAACATCCGCAGAGTACGACCCTGCCTCACACAGGAAGCGGCGCAGGTCCTAATCCAGGCACTTGTCATCTCCCGTCTGGATTACTGCAACTCGCTGTTGGCTGGGCTCCCTGCCTGTGCCATTAAACCCCTACAACTCATCCAGAACGCCGCAGCCCGTCTGGTGTTCAACCTTCCCAAGTTCTCTCACGTCACCCCGCTCCCCCGCTCTCTCCACTGGCTTCCAGTTGAAGCTCGCATCCGCTACAAGACCATGGTGCTTGCCTACGGAGCTGTGAGGGGAACGGCACCGCAGTACCTCCAGGCTCTTATCAGGCCCTACACCCAAACAAGGGCACTGCGTTCATCCACCTCTGGCCTGCTCGCCTCCCTACCACTGAGGAAGTACAGTTCCCGCTCAGCCCAGTCAAAACTGTTTGCTGCTCTGGCCCCCCAATGGTGGAACAAACTCCCTCACGACGCCAGGACAGCGGAGTCAATCACCACCTCCCGGAGACACCTGAAACCCCACCTCTTCAAGGAATACCTAGGATAGGATAAAGTAATCCTTCTCACCCCCCCCCCCCTTAAATGATTTAGATGCACTATTGTAAAGTGGCTGTTCCACTGATGTCAGAAGGTGAATTCACCAATTTGTAAGTCGCTCTGGATAAGAGCGTCTGCTAAATGACTTAAATGTAATGTAAATGTACTTAAGACGGTGTATTTAATAAAGTAAAAAGGAGAAGTCCTAAAATACAAAAATGGCAAATCCAAAAGGTGGTAGGAATAGCACAAAAAAGCCTCAAGAGACACTCAAAAACAAAAACAGAATTCCACAAGAGCATCCACCGGAATAGACAGGAAAACACAGAACACTAGGGCTGGGTGCTAACATACAAACACAGAGCACAGAACTGAGGGAAACTAAGGGTTTAAATACAATCAGGGGAAACGAGGTACAGGTGCAAATAATAATGGGGAACAAGGGAAAAAACATAAGGTCAAAAAGCACAATGGGGGCATCTAGTGACCAAAACCCGGAACAACCCTGGCCAAATCCTGACAAAGGTGACTGGAAACATGACCGAATACAAACAGTGCAGCTATTTCCTCCGCAGGGCTATCAAACAAGCTAAGCGTCAGTATAGAGACAAAGTTGTCATGTCTTGTTATGTCTGTTCCTGTCCTTTCTCTTCATTCTCTCTCTCTGCTGGTCTTTTTAGGTTACCTTCTCTGTCTCTCATCCCTCAGCTGTTCTATATTTCCCCTAACTAGCTCATTCTCTCTTTCCCCACCTGTTCTCTCTTCCCCCTCTGATTAGGTCTCTATTTCTTTCTCTGTTCCTGCTACTTTCAGTGTCTGATTCTTGTTTGTGTTTTTTGATGCCAGAAGCAAGCTGTCGTCTCGTTTGCTTCCACCTTGTCCTGTCCTGTCGGAGTCTGCATGGCAGGTGCAACCTGCATTATACTACGTTCTTTTGTTCCATTGACTACGTTGGAAGAGGATTTATGCCATTCCTGTTTTTTATTAAAGAACTCTGTTTTCTGTTAAAACCGCGTTTGGGTCTTCACTCAAGTTCATAACAGAAGAATCAGACCAAGAATGGACCCAGCGGCTCCGGACCCTTTTCACTCCGCCGTCGAGATCCAGGGAGCGATGCTAGGCAGACACGAGGAGGAATTGTCTGCTGCTCAACATGCCGTTGAGACCCTGGCCGTCCACGTCTCCGACCTCACAAGACGGGTTCACCAACTCCACCTCGATCCACCGCCCACTTCCAGGGTTTCCGAGTCTCCGGAGCCCAGGATCAACAACCCGCCGTGTTACTCTGGGGAGCCCACTGAGTGCCGCTCATTCCTCACTCAGTGTGATGTGGTGTTCTCTCTCCAGCCCAACACTTACTCCAGGAGCGCAGCCCGCATCGCCTACGTCATTTCTCTCCTTACCGGACGGGCGCGTGAGTGGGGCACGGCAGTCTGGGAGGCGAGGGCTGAGTGTATAAACCAGTATCAGGACTTTAAGGAGGAGATGATACGGGTTTTTGACCGTTCTGTTTTTGGCGAGGAGGCTTCCAGGGCCCTGTCTTCCCTATGTCAGGGGAATAGATCCATAACGGATTATTCTATTGAGTTTCGCACTCTCGCTGCCTCTAGTGACTGGAACGAGCCGGCTTTGCTCGCTCGTTTTCTGGAGGGTCTCCACGTCGAGGTTAAGGATGAGATCCTCTCCCGGGAGGTTCCTTCCAGTCTGGACTCCTTAATAGCTCTCGCTATTCGCATAGAGCGACGGTTTGATCTTCGTCGCCGAGCTCGTGGAAAGGAGCTCACGTTCTCCGTTGCTCCCCTCTCCACATCACTGCCACCTGCCGCATCACTGCCACCCTCCCCGCCGGCTCGGATGCTGAGCCTATGCAGCTGGGGGTATTCGCATCTCGGCCAAGGAGAGGGAACGGAGAATCACCAATCGCCTCTGTCTCTACTGCGGCTCCGCTGGTCATTTTGTCACCTCATGTCCAGTAAAGGGCCAGAGCTCATCAGTAAGAGGAGGGCTACTGGTGAGCGCAACTACTCAGGCCTCTCCTTCTGGATCACGCACTACCTTTCCGGTCCATCTCCGCTGGCCCGGTTCATCTGCTTCCTGCAGTGCCTTGATAGACTCTGGGGCGGAGGGCTGTTTTATGGACGAGACCTGGGCTCGGGAACATGACATTCCTCTCAGACAGTTAGGGAGCCCAGGGCCTTGTTCGCTTTAGATGGTAGTTCTCTCCCCAAGATTCAGCGTGAGACGCTGCCTTTAACCCTCACTGTCTCTGGTAATCATAGCGAAACCATTTCTTTTTTAATTTTTCGTTCACCTTTTACACCTGTTGTTTTGGGTCATCCCTGGCTAGTGCGCCATAACCCTTCTATTAATTGGTCTAGTAATACTATCCTATCCTGGAATGTTTCTTGTCATGTAACCTGTTTAATGTCTGCTATCCTCCTGTTTCCTCTGTCTCTTCTTCACAGGAGGAGCCTGGCGATTTGACAGGGGTGCCGGAGGAGTATCACGATCTGCGCACGGTGTTCAGTCGTTCCAAGGCCACTTCTCTCCCTCCACACCGGTCGTATGACTGTAGTATTGATCTCCTTCCGGGAACTACTCCCCCGGGGTAGATTATACTCTCTGTCGGCTCCCGAACGTAAGGCTCTCGAGGATTATTTGTCGGTTTCGCTCGACGCCGGTACCATAGTCTCCTCCTCCTCCCCCGCCGGCGCGGGGTTCTTTTTTGTTCAGAAGAAGGACGGGTCCCTGCGCCCATGCGTGGATTATCGAGGGCTGAATGACATAACAGTTAAGAATCGTTATCCGCTTCCTCTTATGTCTTCAGCCTTCGAGATCCTGCAGGGAGCCAGGTTTTTCACCAAATTGGACCTTCGTAACGCCTACCATCTCGTGCGCATCAGGGAGGGGGACGAGTGGAAGACGGCGTTTAACACTCCGTTAGGGCACTTTGAATACCGGGTTCTTCCTTTCGGCCTCGTTAACGCTCCAGCTGTCTTTCAGGCACTAGTTAACGACGTCCTGAGAGACATGCTGAACATTTTTGTTTTCGTTTACATGGATGATATCCTGATTTTTTCACCGTCTCTCTCGATTCATGTTCAGCACGTGCGACGCGTCCTCCAGCGCCTTTTGGAGAACTGTCTTTATGTGAAGGCTGAGAAGTGCACTTTTCATGCCGCCTCTGTCCCTTTTCTCGGTTCCGTTATTTCCGCTGAGGGCATTAAGATGGATCCCGCTAAGGTCCAGGCTGTCATTGATTGGCCCGTTCCTAAGTCACGCGTCGAGCTGCAGCGCTTTCTGGGCTTCGCTAATTTCTACCGTCGTTTCATCCGTAATTTCGGTCAGGTGGCAGCTCCTCTCACAGCCCTTACTTCTGTTAAGACGTGCTTTAAGTGGTCCGTTTCCGCCCAGGGAGCTTTTGATCTTCTTAAGAATCGTTTTACATCCGCACCTATTCTTGTTACACCTGACATCTCTAGACAGTTTGTTGTTGAGGTTGACGCGTCAGAGGTGGGCGTGGGAGCCATTCTTTCTCAGCGCTCTCTCTGACGGCAAGGTCCATCCTTGCGCGTTTTTCTCTCATCGCTTATCGCCGTCAGAACGTAACTATGATGTTGGTAATCGCGAACTGCTCGCCATCCGCTTAGCCCTAGGCGAATGGCGACAGTGGTTGGAGGGGGCGACCGTTCCTTTTGTCGTTTGGACTGACCATAGGAACCTTGAGTACATCCGTTCAGCCAAACGACTTAATGCGCGTCAGGCTCGTTGGGCTCTGTTTTTCGCTCGTTTCGAGTTTGTTATTTCTTATCGTCCGGGCTCAAAAACACCAAACCTGATGCTTTATCTCGTCTCTTCAGTTCTTCTGAGGTCTCCACCGACCCCGATGGGATTCTCCCTGAGGGGCGTGTTGTCGGGTTGACTGTCTGGGGAATTGAGAGGCAGGTAAAGCAAGCACTCGCTCACACTCCGTCGCCGCGAGCTTGTCCTAGGAACCTTCTGTTCGTTCCCGTTCCTACTCGTCCGGCCGTTCTTCAGTGGGCCCACTCTGCCAAGTTAGCCGGCCACCCCGGCCTTCGGGGTACGCTCGCTTCCATTCGCCAGCGTTTCTGGTGGCCCACTCGGGAACGTGACGCGCGTCGATTTGTCGCCGCTTGTTCGGTCTGCGCGCAGACTAAATCTGGGAACTCTCCTCCTGCCGGCCGTCTCAGACCGCTTCCCATTCCCTCTCGACCGTGGTCTCACATCGCTTTAGATTTTATCACCGGACTGCCTTCATCAGCGGGGAAGACAGTTATTCTTACGGTTGTCGATAGATTCTCTAAGGCGGCTCATTTCATTCCTCTCGATAAGCTCCCTTCTGCTAAGGAGACGGCTCAGATCATTATCGAGAATGTTTTCCGAATTCATGGCCTTCCGTCTGACGTCGTTTCCGACAGAGGCCCGCAGTTCACGTCTCAATTTTGGAGGGAGTTTTGCCGTTTGATTGGGGCTTCCGTCAGTCTCTCGTCCGGCTTTCATCCCCAGTCTAACGGTCAAGCCGAACGGGCCAATCAGACTGTTGGTCGCATTTTACGCAGTCTTTCTTTTCGTAACCCTGCGTCTTGGTCAGAACAGCTCCCTGGGCAGAGTACGCCCACAACTCGCTTCCCTCGTCTGCTACCGGTCTATCCCCTTTTCAGTGTAGCCTCGGGTACCAGCCTCCGCTGTTCTCATCTCAGCTCGCCGAGTCCTGCGTCCCCTCCGCTCAGGCTTTTGTCCAGCGTTGCGAGCGCACCTGGAAGGGGGTCAGGTCGGCACTTTGCCGTAATAGGGCGCAGACTGTGAGGGCCGCTAATAAGCGTAGGACCAAGAGTCCTAGATATTGTTGCGGTCAGAGAGTATGGCTCTCCACTCAGAACCTTCCCCTTAAGACAGCTTCTCGCAAGTTGGCCCCGCGGTTCATTGGTCCGTTCCGTATTTCCCAGGTCATTAATCCTGTCGCAGTGCGACTTCTTCTCCCGCGCTATCTTCGTCGCGTTCACCCGGTCTTCCATGTCTCCTGTGTTAAGCCCGTTCTTCGCGCCCCCGCTCGTCCCTCCCCCCATCCTTGTCGAGGGCGCACCCATCTACAGGGTTCGTAAGATTTTGGACATGCGCCCTCGGGGCCGTGGTCATCAGTACCTAGTGGATTGGGAGGGGTACGGTCCTGAGGAGAGGAGTTGGGTTCCCTCTCGGGACGTGCTGGACCGTTCGCTGATCGATGATTTCCTCCGTTGCCGCCAGGTTTCCTCCTCGAGTGCGCCAGGAGGCGCTCGGTGAGTGGGGGGGGTACTGTCATGTCTTGTTATGTCTGTTCCTGTCCTTTCTCTTCATTTCTCTCTCTGCTGGTCTTTTTAGGTTACCTTCTCTGTCTCTCATCCCTCAGCTGTTCTATATTTCCCCTAACTAGCTCATTCTCTCTTTCCCCACCTGTTCTCTCTTCCCCCTCTGATTAGGTCTCTATTTCTTTCTCTGTTCCTGCTACTTTCAGTGTCTGATTCTTGTTTGTGTTTTTTGATGCCAGAAGCAAGCTGTCGTCTCGTTTGCTTCCACCTTGTCCTGTCCTGTCGGAGTCTGCATGGCAGGTGCAACCTGCATTATACTACGTTCTTTTGTTCCATTGACTACGTTGGAAGAGGATTTATGCCATTCCTGTTTTTTATTAAAGAACTCTGTTTTCTGTTAAAACCGCGTTTGGGTCTTCACTCAAGTTCATAACACAAAGTAGAATCCCAAATCAACGGCTCAGACACAAGAGGCATGTGGCAGGGTCTACAGTCAATCACGGACTACAAAAAGAAAACCAGCCCAGTCACGGACCAGGATGTCTTGCTCCCAGGCAGACTAAACAACTTTTTTGCCCGCTTTGAGGACAATACAGTGCCACTGACACGGCCTGCAACGAAAACATGTGGACTCTCCTTCACTGCAGCCGAGGTGAGTAAAACATTTAAACGTGTTAACCCTCACAAGGCTGCAGGCCCAGACGGCATCCCCAGACGCGCCCTCAGAGCATGCGCAGACCAGCTGGCTGGTGTGTTTACGGACATATTCAATCAATCCCTATCTCAGTCTGCTGTTCCCACATGCTTCAAGAGGGCCACCATTGTTCCTGTTCCCAAGAAAGCTAAGGTAACTGAGCTAAACGACTACCGCCCCATAGCACTAACTTCCGTCATCATGAAGTGCTTTAATAAGAGACTAGTCAAAGACCATATCACCTCCACCCTACCTGACACCCTAGACCCACTCCAATTTGCTTAGCACCCAAATAGGTCCACAGACGATGCAATCTCAACCACACTGCACACTGCCCTAACCCATCTGGACAAGAGGAATACCTATGTGAGAATGCTGTTCATCGACTACAGCTCGGCATTTAACACCATAGTACCCTCCAAGCTCGTCATCAAGCTCGAGACCCTGGGTCTTGACCCGCCTTGTGCAACTGGGTACTGGACTTCCTGACGGGCCGCCCCCAGGTGGTGAGGGTAGGCAACAACATCTCCACCCCGCTGATCCTCAACACTGGGGCCCCACAAGGATGCGTTCTGAGCCCTCTCCTGTACTCCTTGTTCACCCACGACTGCGTGGCCACGCACGCCTCCAACTCAATCATCAAGTTTGCGGACGACACAACAGTGGTAGGCTTGATTACCAACAACGACGAGACGGCCTACAGGGAGGAGGTGAGGGCCCTCGGAGTGTGGTATCAGGAAAATAACCTCACACTCAACGTCAACAAAACTAAGGAGATGATTGTTGACTTCAGGAAACAGCAGAGGGAACACCCCCCTATCTACATCGATGGAACAGTAGTGGAGAGGGTAGTAAGTTTTAAGTTCCTCGGCATACACATCACAGACAAACTGAATTGGTCCACCCACACAGACAGCATCGTGAAGAAGGCGCAGCAGCGCATCTTCAACCGCAGGAGGCTGAAGAAATTCGACTTGTCAACAAAAGCACTCACAAACTTCTACAGATGCACAATCGAGAGCATCCTGGCAGGCTGTATCACCGCCTGGTACGGCAACTGCTCCTCCCACAACCGTAAGGCTCTCCAGAGGGTAGTGAGGTCTGCACACTGCATCACCGGGGACAAACTACCTGCCCTCTAGGACACCTACACCACCCGATGTTATAGGAAGGCCATAAAGATCATCAAGGACAACAACCACCCGAGCCACTGCCTGTTCACCCCACTATCATCCAGAAGGCGAGGTCAGTACAGGTGCATCAAAGCAGGGACCGAGAGACTGAAAAACAGCTTCTATCTCAAGGCCATCAGACTGTTAAACAGCAACCACTAACATTGAGTGGCTGCTGCCAACACACTGACTCAACTCCAGCCACTTTAATAATGGGAATTGATGGGTATTGATGTAAAATATATCACTAGACACTTTAATTAAACAATGCTACCTAATATAATGTTTACATACCCTACATTATTCATCTCATACAGTATGTATACGTATATACTGTACTCTATATCATCTACTGCATCTTTATGTAATACATGTATCACTAGCCACTTTGTTTACATACTCATCTCATATGTTGTTGGAGGAAATTATAGTTGAAATGATTAATTATGTATACATTATTATTAGAACCATTAAGTTTTAATACTATTATGTTATGTTATGAAATGTATGGATTTTTGGTTAAACTAGAACCGAAAATGTAGGTAAAACAAATTAATTGTCTTAAACCTTGCGGGTTTAAGGGAGAAAGGATATAAGCATATATCTTTTCAGACAGATAAGAATATTATTTGATGTTCCATTAGTGGAAAACGTCTTTTAGACAGATTGGAATGTTTGCTTTATGAGGGGAGTAGGACACAATCTCCAGAACTGAAGACACTATTGTGTGCTGTTGTGTGGATCGGAGAGAGTGTGAGAAAACGCTGACGTCATTTTCAGTTTATAACCTGTGGAAAAATGTGTATGTACCAGTACTCTCTTGAATTAAAAGCTGTTCCCTAAGACTGGGGCTCTGTCCATTCCTATAATAATATGGGTTTTACAATCCCATAGAATGCATTGACAGAGTAATTAATTCTGATTGGGAAACAATACAGAGGAATTTAGAATTCCACTAACAAATGTATATACTGTAAGATACCATCTACTGTATCTTGCCTATGCTGCTCTGTACCATCACTCATTCATATATTCTTATGTACATATTCTTTATCCCCTTACACTGTGTATAAGACAGTAGTTTTGGAATTGTTAGATAGATTACTTGTTGGTTATTACTGCATTGTCGGAACTAGAAGCACAAGCATTTCGCTACACTCGCATTAAAATCTGCTAACCATGTGTATGTGACAAATAAAATTTGATTTGACTTGTTGACCAATGACAGGAATACTGACCTCAGAGTCTCCAGTTTACAGTGGGGATTCCCCACTCCAGCAGAGAGCAGCTCCACTCCTGAATCCTTCAGGTCGTTGTTACTCAGGTCCAGCTCTCTCAGGTGTGAGGGGTTTGAACTGATAACTGAGGCCAACACTTTACAGGATGTGTTTCTGAGTTTACAGCCAGCGAGTCTGCAAACACAGAAGAAATACAATGACTGACAGGTTGTATTGAAATGTTACACTTAGCTTTCCCTGCTTACACTGTAACCTGTGCATAAATAATGTGTTGGGTTTGACCTCAGAGCTGAGACCAGAGAAGCACAGCCTTCCTATGTGACTAGACAGCCTGACAGCCTGCAAAGAGTCTAATCATATTAAAATCACACTGATATTCTTTGGTGGTGAAAATAGGGACAGTATATATTTTTTTAATGTTCAGGTATATCGGTGTCCTGAAACCTGCCATATCTATTCATTTATGAATGTATCATTATTATAAATGACACATTATCAAAGTATTGCTTGTAGATAGAAAGATTCATATTAACAAATATTTGAGTTGACTGACCAGACCAGTTTAAAAGCAGTATCAGTCAAAAGACAGACAGTGAGGTATCAGATTTAGATTGTATTGAGTATACAGTCCACACCATATCTATTTAGACAGTGAAGCTAACATTTTAAATGTGTCTCTATACTCCAACATTTTGGATTTGAGATCAAATGTTTCATATGAGGTGACAGTATATAATGTCACCTTTTATTTGAGGTTATTTTAATACATGTCTGTTTCACCATTTAGAAAAATAAAGCACTTTATGTATCTAGTCCCCCCATTTGAAGAAGTCATAAGTATTCTGACCAATTAACTTTCAGTGTATTAAAATAGTCAAAAGTTGAGTATTTGGTATTTGGTCCGATATTCCTTGAACGCAATGACTTCTTCAAGCTTGTGACTCAAACTCTGTAATGGTCTGGGTGAGGCTGGTGCAGAGGAGTCAGGACAGCAGAGATGTGTCTCTGTAATGGTCTGGGTGAGGCTGGTGCAGAGGAGTCAGGACAGCAGAGATGGGTCTCTGTAATGGTCTGGGTGAGGCTGGTGCAGAGGAGTCAGGACAGCAGAGATGTGTCTCTGTAATGGTCTGGGTGAGGCTGGTGCAGAGGAGTCAGGACAGCAGAGATGTGTCTCTGTAATGGTCTGGGTGAGGCTGGTGCAGAGGAGTCAGGACAGCAGAGATGTGTCCCTGTAATGGTCTGGGTGAGGCTGGTGCAGAGGAGTCAGGACAGCAGAGATGTGTCTCTGTAATGGTCTGGGTGAGGCTGGTGCAGAGGAGTCAGGACAGCAGAGATGTGTCTCTGTAATGGTCTGGGTGAGGCTGGTGCAGAGGAGTCAGGACAGCAGAGATGTGTCTCTGTAATGGTCTGGGTGAGGCTGGTGCAGAGGAGTCAGGACAGCAGAGATGAGTAACACAAGTAACTTTACTCAAATATTCTACTAACATGTCGTAATACCGAGCCAACAATGACAGACCGAACAGACAGAAAACAATCACTCACAAAAACATAGGGGAAAAGAGGGTTAAATAATGAACATCTAATTGGGGAAATGAAACCAGCTCTGTAAAACAAAGACAAAACAAATGGAAAATGAAAGTGGATCTGAGAGGGCTAGAGAGTCGGTGACGTTGACCACCGAACGCCGCCCGAAAAAGGAGAGGGACCGACCTCGTCGGAAGTCGTGACAAACTCGTTTGTTGCATTTACAGTTTGTTTTGGTTGTGTTTTGGGTTATTTTTGTTCATTAAAACAATTGTGAATGATGACTAGAGTATTTTTCTGTCTAAATGAGTAGATAACATGTTTGTAAGCACTACTAAACGAATCCTGATGATGCCATGATAATACAAATCATGACTGAATCATGAATAATAATGAGTGTGAAAGTTACAAAGGCTACAACAAAACATGCTAACCTCTCACCATCACCATTAACAGAGGCTACAACAAAACATACTAACCTCTCACCATTACCAATAACAGAGGCTACAACAAAACATGCTAACCTCTCACCATCACCATTAACAGAGGCTACAACAAAACATACTAACCTCTCACCATTACCAATAACAGAGGTTACAACAAAACATACTAACCTCTCACCATTACCAATAACAGAGGATACAACACAACATGCTAACCTCTCACCATTACCAATAACAGATACTACAACAAAACATGCTAACCTCTCACCATTACCAATAACAGAGGCTACAACAAAACATGCTAAACTCTCACCATTACCAATAACAGAGGCTACAACAAAACATGCAAACCTCTCACCATTACCAATAACAGAGGCTACAACAAAACATGCTAACCTCTCACCATTACCAATAACAGAGACAACAACAAAACATGCTAACCTCTCACCATTACCGATAACAGAAGCTACAACAAAACATGCTAACCTCTCACCATTACCAATAACAGAGACAACAACAAAACATGCTAATCTCTCACAATTACAGATAACAGAGGCTACAAAAAAACATGCTAACCTCTCACCATTACCAATAACAGAGGCTACAACAAAACATGCTAACCTCTCACCATTACCAATAACAGAGGTGTTTAGCATGTATTCTGATCTTTGTGCCTCTATATCTTTGTTATTCGTCGTTATTCACTCTTCATATTTAAACAGTAACACAGGTATGCACATATGGTGTAGACTATGTGTGTCTGGTAAAAACATGGGGATCTGGTGAACAGTTATCACTTGTTGACCAACTACAGGAATACTGACCTCAGAGTCTCCAGTTTACAGTGGGGATTCCCCAGTCCAGCAGAGAGCAGCTTCACTCCTGAATCCTTCAGGTCATTGATACTCAGGTCCAGCTCTCTCAGGTGTGAGGGGTTTGAACTGAGAACTGAGGCCAACACTTTACAGGATGTGTTTCTGAGTTTACAGCCAATGAGTCTGAAACACAGAAGAAATACAATGACAGACAGGTTGTATTAAAGTGTTACACTGTAACCTGTGCACAAATAATGTGTTGGGTTTGACCTCAGAGCTGAGAACAGAGACGCAGCCAAGAAATGACACATTATCGAAGTATTGCTTGTAGATAGAAAGATGCATATTAACAAATATTGAGTAGACTGACCAGACCAGTTTAAAAGCAGTATCAGTCAAAAGACAGACAGTGAGGTATCAGATTTAGATTGTATTGAGTATACAGTCCACACCATATCTATTTTGACAGTGAAGTATCAGATTTAGATTGTATTGAGTATACAGTCCACACCATATCTATTTAGACAGTGAGGTATCAGATTTAGATTGTATTGAGTATACAGTCCACACCATATCTATTTTGACAGTGAAGTATCAGATTTAGATTGTATTGAGTATACAGTCCACACCATATCTATTTAGACAGTGAGGTATCAGATTTAGATTGTATTGAGTATACAGTCCACACCATATCTATTTAGACAGTGAGGTATCAGATTTAGATTGTATTGATTATACAGTCCACACCATATCTATTTAGACAGTGAGGTATCAGATTTAGATTGTATTGAGTATACAGTCCACACCATATCTATTTTGACAGTGAGGTATCAGCTTTAGATTGTATTGAGTATACAGTCCACACCATATCTATTTAGACAGTGAAGCTAACATATACTCCAGCATTTTGAATTTCAGATCAAATGTTTCATATGAGGTGACAGTTTATAATGTCACCTTTCATTTGAGGATATTTGAATACATATCTGTTTCACGTTTTGAAATGAAAACACTTTATGTATCTCGTCCCCCTATTTGAAGAAGTGATAAGTATTCTGACACATTTACTTATAGTGGATTAAATTAGTCAAAAGTTTAGTATTTGGTCTGATATTCCTTGAACGCAACGCGAACATCAAGCATGTGACTCAAACTTGGTGGTTGCATTTACAGTTTGTTTTGGGTGTGTTTTGAGTTATGTTTTGCTCAGAATTAAAATGGTGGATGATGACTAAGAAAAATCATGACTGAATCATGATTAATAATGAATGTGAAAGTTAGAGGCTACAACAAAACATACTAACCTCTCACCATTACCAATAACAGAGGCTACAACAAAACATGTTAACCTCTCACCATTACCAATAACAGAGTCTACAACAAAACATGCTAACCTCTCACCATTACCAATAACAGAGGCTACAACAAAACATGCTAAACCTCTCACCATGACCAATAACAGAGTCTACAACAAAACATGCTAACCTCTCACCATTACCAATAACAGAGACTACAACAAAACATGCTAACCTCTCACCATTACCAATAACAGAGGCTACAACAAAACATGCTAACCTCTCACCATTACCAATAACAGAGGCTACAACATAACATGCTAACCTCTCACCATTACCAATAACAGAGGGGGTCTGATCTTTGTGCCTCTGTAACTTTCTCATTCATCATCATTCTCGATTCATTCCTGATTATTCATCATCATAGTAGCATCCACATGAATGTAGAAGTGTTCAGAAACATCTTCTATTCTTACTGACAATACAAGTGAAGTGACTCCAAATTAATTCAACAAGTTAGTAGAATCACAAGCTTGATGTAATCACTGCAGGCTTGGAATATGGGACCAAATACTAAACTTTTGACTAAATTAATTTGGCCAAATAATTAAGACTTCTTCAAATGGGAGAACTAAACTCAGCATAAAAAGAAACGTCGTCTCACTGTCAACTGCGTTTATTTTCAGCAAACTTAATTAACATGTGTAAATATTTGTAGGAACATAACATTCAACAACTGACACATAAATTGAACAAGTTCCACAGACATGTGACTAACAGAAATGGAATAATGTGTCCCTGAACAAAGGGGGGGACAAAATCAAAAGTAAGTCAGTATCTGGTGAGGCCACCAGCTGCATGAAGTACTGCAGTGCATCTCCTCCTCATGGACTGCACCAGATTTGCCAGTTCTTGCTGTGAGATGTTACTCCACTCTTCAACCAAGGCACCTGCAAGTTCCTGGACATTTTGGGGGGAATGGCCCTAGCCCTCACCCTCCGATCCAACAGGTCCCAGATGTGCTCAATGGGATTGATAACCGGGCTCTTCGCTGGCCATGGCAGAACACTTGTGGCGAAATCTGCACGGAGCCTTCACCGTGCACTGACACTTTAAGAGCACATGAGCAGTAAGGAAGGAGGAGATAAAGAGATCTCATTCAGCTCTTTGGGGAGGGGCTCTTGGGTGGCGCGACAGTTTGATTGTGTGTGCTGTGCTGCAGAAGTTTTGTTTGTTTTCAGCGTTTGTAGTTTCTAACGTATTTAAGTCAATCATCAGTGTGATCGCTTTAGATCGTGGGACCGCGCCCGTTATGGATCGCATGGATTAGTAGCAACATTGTTGTGAAGCCTTAACATACAAACCAACAAACCATCGGACAGTCAGACCGTACACCGGCAGGCCTGAAGACCACAGCTAAGATTTCTCTTTTTCTCTCTCTTTCTATTCCCTCTCGTTCCAGTGCTTTACCCTGGCAACAGACTCTATTTTTCAAATGCACTTCCCATTGAAGTTCATTAGAGCTGGACTATTATTGCCCTGCCAGAAGTATTTTGATGGACATTTTAGTTAAAAGGGAGGTTGCTTGCAAGTTGTGTATTGTTATGTGAACTGTATTGAGGTGAGGTGTACTAATGACATGTGGCCGAGAAGACTGTGGACATTTTTAAGGCCTTTGTTGTGTCGATGAACACCCCCCACATTCATACCCTCTGCACTCATCCACTAGAAAATAATACAGATTATTGCAAATCCTCTGTTGATGACTGGGTTCGTTCTTGTATGACGTTGCTGTTTAATTGCTCTGCCATTATTAGTATTAGTATTATTGTATGAGGTATTCTTGTTGGGGTTACCCCTGTGCTGTGATGTGGGTTTTATATGGTGTGTAATCTCTTTTCTCTCCACTGGCTATCTGGTAAACAGGCTACACTCTAGGCAGTCTCTTCTGCTGATGTGTGTGGGTCTGGTAGTGGAACTCTCTCTATTCTACTCTTTTCCTTTCGGGATGGTTAATACCTGCCTGGCGCCCGAACAAAATCTTTCTTTACCCCTCTCTAATAAATACCGCTACACACTGACATTCCTGTCTTGCAGGAAATCACGCGCAAAACAAGCAGTATGGCTGGTGGCATTATCATGCTGGATGGTCATGTCAGGATGAGCCTGCAGGAAGGTTACCACATGAGGGAGGAGGATGTCTTCCCTGTAACGCACAGCTTTGAGATTGCCTGCAATGACAACAAACTCAGTCCGATGATGCTGTGACACACCTCCCCAGACCAAGACGGACCCTCCACCTCCAAATCGATCCCACTCCAGAGTACAGGCCTCGGTGTAACGCTCATTCCTTCGACGATAAATGCGAATACGACCATCACCCCTGGTGCACCAAAACCGCGATTCGTCAGTGAAGAGCACTTTTTGCCAGTCCTGTCTGGTCCAGCGACAGTGGGTTTGTGCCTATAGGCGACGGTGTTGCCAGTGATTTCTGGGGAGGACCTGCCTTACAACAGGTGTACAACCCCTCAGTCCAGCCTCTCTCAGCCTATTACGGACAATCTGAGCACTGGAGGAGGGATTGTGTGTTCCGGTGTAACTCGGGCAGTTGTTGTTGCCATCCTGTACCTGTACCGCAGGTGTGATGTTCGGATGTACCGATGCTGCGCAGGTGTTGTTACACATGGTCTGCCACTGCGAGGACGATCAGCTGTCCATCCTGTCTCCCTGTAGTGCTGTCTTAGGCGTCTCACAGTACAGACATCACAATTTATTTCCATGGCCACATCTGCAATCCTCATGCCTCCTTGCTGCATGCCTAAGGCACGTTCATGCAACTGAGCAGGGACCCTGGGCATCTTTCTTTTGGTGTTTTTCAGAGTCAGTAGAAAGGCCTCTTTAGTGTCCTAAGTTTTCATAACTGTGATCTTCATTGCCTACCGTCTGTAAGCTGTTAGTGTCTAAGCAACCGTCCCACGGGTGCATGTTCATTAATTGTTTATGGTTCATTGAACAAGCATGGGAAACAGTGCTTAAACCCTTTTCAAAAAAGATCTGTGAAGTTATTTGGATTTTTACAAATTAGCTTTGAAAGACAGGGTCCTGAAAAAAGGGATGTTTCTTTTTTTGATGAGTTTAGATACATAAAGTGCTTTCATATCTCAACGGTAAAATATACAGTCGTGGCCAAAAGTTTTGAGAATGACACAAATATTAATATTCACAAAGTCTGCTGCCTCAGGACAAGTCTGGAGATCACTCTGTCATGCTGATTGAGTTCGAATAACAGACTGGAAGCTTCAAAAGGAGGGTGGTGGTTGGAATCATTGTTCTTCCTCTGTCAAACATTGTTCTTCCTCTGTCAAACATGGTTACCTGCAAGGAAACTTGTGTCGTCAACATTGCTTTGCACAAAAAGGGCTTCACAGGCAAGGATATTGCTGCCAGTAAGATTGCATCTAAATCAACCATTTATCAGATCATCAAGAACTTCAAGGAGAGCGGTTCAATTGTTGTGAAGAAGGCTTCAGGGTGCCCAAGAAAGTCCAGCAAACACCAGGACCGTCTCCTAAAGTTGATTCAGCTGCGGGATCGGGGCACCACCAGTACAGAGCTTGCTCTGGAATGTCAGCAGGCAGGTGTGAGTGCATCTGCATGCACAGTGAGGCGAAGAATTTTGGAGGATGGCCTGGTGTCAAGAAGGGCAGCAAAGAAGCCACTTCTCTCCAGGAACAACATCAGGGACAGACTGACATTCTGCAAAAGGTACAGCGATTGGACTGCTGAGGACTGGGGTAAAGTCATTTTCTCTGATGAATCCCCTTTCCGATTGTTTGGGGCATCCGGAAAAAGGCTTGTCCGGAGAAGACAAGGTGAGCGCTACCATCAGTCTGTGTCATGCCAACAGTAAAGCATCCTGAGACCATTCATGTGCGGATTTGCTTCTCAGCCAAGGGAATGGGATCACTCACAATGTTGCCTAAGAACACAGCCATGAATAAAGAATGGTACCAACACATCCTCCAAGAGCAACTTCTCCCAACCATCCAGGAACAGTTTGGTGACGAACAATGCCGTTTCCAGCATGATGGGGCACCTTGCCATAAGGCAAAAGTGATAACTAAATGGCCTGGGGAACAAAACATTGATATTTTGGGTCCATGGCCAGGAAACTCCCCAGACCTTAATCCCATTGAGAACTTGTGGTCAACCCTCAAGAGGCGGGTGGATATACAAAAACCCACACATTCTGACAAACTCCAAGCATTGATTATGTAAGAATGGGCTGCCATCAGTCAGGATGTGGCCCAGAAGTTAATTGACAGCAAGCCAGGGCGGATTGCAGAGGTCTTGAGAAAGAAGGGTCAACACCGCAAATATTGACTCTTTGCATCAACTTCATGTAATTGTCAATAAAATCCTTTGACACTTATGAAATGCTTGTAATTATACTTCAGTATTCCAGTAACATCTGACAAAAATATCTAAAGACACTGAAGCAGCAAACTTTGTGGAAATTAGTATTTGTGTTTGTGTCATTCTCAAAACATTTGGCCATGACTGTATATGTATGAATACCTTTAAATAAAAGGTGACATTCTTTACTGTCACCTAATATGAAACATTATATTTTATATCAAATCCAAAATGCTGGAGCAAAGCACCACATGTAAAACTGTAAGCTTCACTGTCCAAACACATATGGTGTGGACTATGTGTGCCTGGTAAACACATGTGGATCTGGTGAACAGTTATCACTTGTTGACCAACGACAGGAATACTGACCTCAGAGTCTCCAGTTTACAGTGGGGATTCCCCAGTCCAGCAGAGAGCAGCTCCACTCCTGAATCCTTCAGGCTACTGTTACTCAGATCCAGCTCTCTCAGGTGTGAGGGGTTTGAACTGAGAACTGAGGCCAACACTTTACAGGATCTGTCTGTGAGTTTAGAGCCAATGAGTCTGCAAACACAGAAGACATACAATGCTAGACAGGTTGTATTAAAATGTTAAGCTTAGCTTTCCCTGCTTACACTATAACATGCACAAATAATGTGTTGGGTTTGACCAGACAGCCGAACAGCCTGCAAAGAGTCAAATCATATTAAAATCACACTGCTATTCTTTGGTGGTGAAAATAGTGGCAGTATATTATTTAACATATTCAGATATATCAGTGACCTGAAACCTGCAATACATATTCATAAATTAATGTATTAATTATTATAAATGACAAATTATCCAATTATTGGTTGTAGACAGAAATGTGTATAGTACAAATATTTCGGTAGACTGACCAGACCAGTTTAAAAAGCAGTATCAGTCAAAAGACAGATGTCAGATTTAGATTGTATTGAGTATACAGTCCACAACATATCTAGTTTGTCAGTGAAGATAATATTTTAAGTGTGGTTTGAAACTCCAACATTTTGGATTTAAGATCAAATGTTTCATATGAGGTGAAAGTATATTTTTATTTATTTTACCTTTATTTAACTAGGCAAGTCAGTTAATAACTAATTCTTATTTTCAATGACAGCCTAGGAACAGCCTACGTTAACTGCCTGTTCAGGGGCAGAAAGCCAGATTTGTACCTTGTCAGCTCAGGGGTTTGAACTTGCAACCTTCCGGTTACTAGTCCAATGCTCTAACCACTAGGCTACCCTGCCGCCACAATAATATAATAATATAATATAATAATAATATAATATTACCTTATATTTGAGGATATTTTAATACCTATCTGTTTCAACCTTTAGAAATGAAAGCATTTTATGTATCTATTCCCCCCCATTTGAAGAAGTCATAAGTATTCTGACCAATTCACTCACAGTTTTTTAAAGTAGTCAACAGTTTAGTATTTGGTCCCATATTCCTTGAAAGCACCAACCAATAACAGAGGCTACAACAAAACATACTAACCTCTCACCATTACCAATAACAGAGGATACAACAAAACATACTAACCTCACAACATTAACAATAACAGAGGATACAACAAAATATGCTAACCTCTCACCATTAACAATAACAGAGGATACAACAAAATATGCTAACCTCTCACCATTACCAATAACAGAGGATACAACAAAACATACTAACCTCTCACCATTACCAATAACAGAGGATACAACAAAACATGCTAACCTCTCACCATTACCAATAACAGAGGATACAACAAAACATGCTAACCTCTCACCATTACCAATAACAGAGGATACAACAAAACATACTAACCTCTCACCATTACCAATAACAGAGGATACAACAAAACATACTAACCTCTCACCATTACTAATAACAGAGGATACAACAAAACATGCTAACCTCTCACCATTACTAATAACAGAGGATACAACAAAACATGCTAACCTCTCACCATTACCAATAACAGAGACTACAACAAAACATACTAATCTCTCACCAATACCAATAACAGAGGCTACAACAAAACATGCTCACCTCTCACCAATACCAATTACAGAGACTACAACAAAACATGCTAACCTCTCACCATTACCAATAACATAGGTGGTATTATATTTGTGCCTCTGTAACGTTTTCATTCATCATCATTCTCGATTCATTCATGATTAGTCATAATCTTGGTAGCATCCACATGAATGTGGAAGTGTTCAGAAACATCTTGGGGCGGCAGGGTAGCCTAGTGGTTAGAGCGTTGGACTAGCAAACGGAAGATTGTGAGTTCAAACCCCTGAGCTGACAAGGTACAAATCTGTCGTTCTGCCCCTGAACAGGCAGTTAACCCACTGTTCCCAGACCGTCATTGAAAATAAGAATGTGTTCTTAACTGACTTGCGAGGTAAAATTTAAAAAATTATAAAATCTTCTATTCTTACTGACAATTCAAGTGAAGTGACTCCAAAATGACAGGACATTATTCACCATTCAGTTTCTATTAGGAAAACATCTGCAAGACAAACTGAAAATGAATTCAAGCTTGATGTAATCACTGCAGGCTTGGAATAAGGGACCAAATACCAAACTTTTGACTAAAATAAAGCATCCAAAATATTATTACTTTTTCAAATGGGAGAACTAGATACATAAAGTGTTTTCATTTATAAACTGTAAAATATATATGTATGAAAATACCTTTAAAAAAGGTGACATTCTGTACTGTCTCCTAATATGAAACATTATATCTCAAATCCAAAATGCTGGAGCAGAGCACCACATTTAAAACTGTAAGCTTCACTGTACAAACACCTAAGGTGTGGACTATGTGTCTGGTAAACACATGTGGATCTGGTGAACAGTTATCACTTGTTGACCAACTACAGGAATACTGACCTCAGAGTCTCCAGTTTACAGTGGGGATTCCCCAGTCCAGCAGAGAGCAGCTCCACTCCTGAATCCTTCAGGTCATTGTTACTCAGGTCCAGCTCTCTCAGGTGTGAGGGGTTTGACTCCAGAGCTGAGACCAGAAAAGTACAGCCTTCCTCTGTGACTAGACAGCCTGACAGCCTGCAAAGAGTCAAATCATTTTAAAATCACACTGCTATTCTTTGGTGGTGAAAATAGTAGCAGTATATTTTTTCAACATATGGAACCTTCCATATCTATTCGTAAATGTATGTATCATCATTAAAAATGACAAATGATCAAATCATTACCTGAGGATAGAAACATGTAAAGTACAAATATTACAGTAGACTGACCAGACCAGTTTAAAAAGCAGTATCTTTCAAACGACAGACAGTGAGGTATCAGATTTAGATTGTATTGAGTATACAGTCCACACCATATCTATTTAGACAGTGAGGTGTCAGATTTAGATTGTATTGAGTATACAGTCCACACCATATCTATTTAGACAGTGAGGTATCAGATTTAGATTGTATTGAGTATACAGTCCACACCATATCTATTTAGACAGTGAGGTATCAGATTTAGATTGTATTGAGTATACAGTCCACACCATATCTATTTAGACAGTGAGGTATCAGATTTAGATTGTATTGAGTATACAGTCCACATCATATCTATTTAGACAGTGAGGTATCAGATTTAGATTGTATTGAGTATACAGTCCACACCATATCTATTTAGACAGTGAGGTATCAGATTTAGATTGTATTGAGTATACAGTCCACACCATATCTATTTAGACAGTGAGGTATCAGATTTAGATTGTATTGAGTATACAGTCCACACCATATCTATTTAGACAGTGAGGTATCAGATTTAGATTGTATTGAGTATACAGTCCACATCATATCTATTTAGACACTGAGGTATCAGATTTAGATTGTATTGAGTATACAGTCCACATCATATCTATTTAGACACTGAGGTATCAGATTGAGATTGTATTGAGTATACAGTCCTCACCATATCTATTTTGACAGTGAAGTTTACATTTTAAATGTGGCTATACACTTAAAATGTTGGATTTCAGATCAAATATTTCATATGAGGTGACAGTATATAATGTCACCTTTTATTTGAGGGTATTTTAAGACCAATCTGTTTCAGGATTAAAAATTAAAACACTATGTTTCCAGTTTCCCCATTTGAAGAAGACATAAGTAATCTGACCAATTTACTTATAGTGTATTAAAGTAGTCAAAGTTTAGTATTTGGTCGTAAACTCGTTGGTTGCATTTGCAGTTTGTTTTGGTTGTGTTTTTGGTTGTGTTTTGCCCAATAATAAAATGGTGGATGATGACTGGAGTACTTTTCTGTCTAAGAGAGTAGATACCATGTTTCTAAACAATAATAAATGAATCCTGATGATGCCTTGATTAAGAAAAATCATGAATGAATCATGAATAATAATGAGTGAGAAAGTTAGACGCTACAAAAAAGCATGCTAACCTCTCACCATTACCAATAACAGAGGCTAAAACAAAACATGCTAACCTCTCACCATTACCAATAACAGAGGCTACAACAGAACATGCTAACCTCTCACCATTACCAATAACAAAGGGGGTTAGCATTTATTCTGATCTTTGTGCCTCTGTAACTTTCTCATTCATCATCATTCTCCAGTCATGATTATTCATAATCATGGTAGCATCCACATGAATGTAGAAGTGTTCAGAAACATCTTCTATTCTTACTGACAATACAAGTGAAGTGACTCCAAAATGACAGGACATTATTCACCATTTAGTTTCTATTAGGAAAAATATAATGTAAAACACAACCCAATTTAAACACATATGGTGTGGACTATGTCTGTCTGGTAAACACATGTGGATCTGGTGAACAGTTATCACTTGTTGACCAACTACAGGAATACTGACCTCAGAGTCTCCAGTTTACAGTGGGGATTCTCCAGTCCATCAGAGAGCAGCTCCACTCCTGAATCATTCAGGTCATTGTTACTCAGGTCCAGCTCTCTCAGGTGTGAGGGGTTTGACTCCAGAGCTGAGACCAGAGAAGCACAGCCTTCCTCTGTGACTAGACAGCCTGACAGCCTGACAAAGAGATCATCATGACTTCACAAACACACTGTTCATTTAACACCAGTAGTGTAGAAGGACAATGGCAGATGCATTTGGTTTATTCTCAAACAACATATAGATTGGACCCGTACAAATCAGCTGGGCTTGACAATCTGGACCCTCTATTTCTGAAACTATCCGCCGCTATTGTCGCAACCCCTATTACCAGCCTGTTCAACCTCTCATATCGTCTGAGATCCCCAAGGATTGGAAAGCTGCCGCAGTCATCCCCCTCTTCAAAGGGGGAGACACCCTGGACCCAAACTGTTACAGACCTATATCCATTCTGCCTTGCCTATCTAAGGTCTTCGAAAGCCAAGTCAACAAACAGGTCACTGACCATCTCGAATCCCACCGTACCTTCTCCGCTGTGCAATCTGGTTTCCGAGCCGGTCACGGGTGCACCTCAGCCACGCTCAAGGTACTAAACGATATCATAACCGCCATCGATAAAAGACAGTACTGTGCAGCCGTCTTCATCGACCTTGCCAAGGCTTTCGACACTGTCAATCACCATATTCTTATCGGCAGACTCAGTAGCCTCGGTTTTTCGGATGACTGCCTTGCCTGGTTCACCAATTACTTTGCAGACAGAGTTCCGTGTGTCAAATTGGAGGGCATGCTGTCCGGTCCTCTGTCAGTCTCTATGGGGGTGCCACAGGGTTCAATTCTCAGGCCGACTCTTTTCCCTGTATATATCAATGATGTTACTCTTGCTGCGGGCGATTCCCTGATCCACCTCTACGCAGACGACACCATTCTATATACTTCCGGGCCGTCCTTGGACACTGTGCTATCAAACCTCCAAACGAGCTTCAATGCCATACAACACTCCTTCCGTGGCCTCCAACCGCTCTTAAACGCTAGTAAAACCAAATGCATGTTTTTCAACCGTTCGCTGCCTGCACCCGCACGCCTGACCAGCATCACCACCCTGGATGGTTCCGACTTTGAATATGTGGACATCTATAAGTACCTAGGTGTCTGGCTAGACTGTAAACTCTCCTTCCAGACTCATATCAAACATCTCCAATTTAAAATCAAATCAGGAGTCGGCTTTCTATTCCGCAACAAGGCCTCCTTCACTCACACCGCCAAACTTACCCTAGTAAAACTGACTATCCTACCGATCCTCGACTTCGGCGATGTCATCTACAAAATTGCTTCCAACACTCTATTCAGCAAACTGGATGCAGTTTATCACAGTCCCATCCGTTTTGTCACTAAAGCACCTTATACCACCCACCACTGCGACTTGTTTGATCTCGTCGGCTGGCCCTCGCTACAAATTCATCGCCAGACCCACTGGCTCCAGGTCATCTACAAGTCCATGCTAGGTAAAGCTCCTCCTTATCTCAGTTCACTGGTCACGATGGCAACACCCACCCGTAACACGCGCTCCAGCAGGTGTATCTCACTGATCATCCCTAAAGCCAACACCTCATTTGGCCACCTATCGTTCCAGTTCTCTGCTGCTGGGACCAAATACTAAACTTATGACTACTTTAATACACTATAATTGAATATAACCGAATAATTACGACTTTTCAAATGGGAGAACTACGTACATAAAGTGCTTTCATATCTGATAATACTGACCTCAGAGTCTCCAGTTTACAGTGGGGATTCCCCAGTCCAGCAGAGAGCAGCTTCACTCCTGAATCCTTCAGGTCATTGTTACTCAGGTCCAGCTCTCTCAGGTGTGAGGGGTTTGACTCCAGAGCTGAGACCAGAGAAGCACAGCCTTCCTCTGTGACTCCACAGCCTGACAGCCTGACAAAGAGATCATCATGACTTCACAAACACACTGTTCATTTAACACCAGTAGTGTAGAAGGACAATGGCAGATGCATTTGGTTAATTATCCAAAACAACAGATTCATCTTCCATCTCCTAGAATTGTGTGGTCATATTGGTATACTCATGTGAAAATCAATGCATTTATTCAATATGTTTTTCAATATAGTATAATATACATATTATAATCCATATTTTTCTCTAAACTGAATATTTCTTCCTCATGATTAGTTCTTAAATGTCATTTTATTTACTCACAGAACAGCTCTGGAGGCTTTGACCACTGGCAGCAGCCTCAGAAGACCTTCCTCTGATCTGGAGTATTTCTTCAGGTCAAACACATCCAGCTCCTTTTCTGAAGTCAGCAACACAAAGACCAGAGCTGACCACTGGGCAGGTGACAGTTTGGCTCTAGAGAGACTTCCTGAGCTCAGGTAGCTTTGGATCTCCTCCACTAGAGAATGGTCATTCAGTTCATTCAGACAGTGGAACAGATTGATGCTCCTCTCTGGAGAAGGATTCTCCCTGATCTTCTCCTTGATGTACTTGACTGTTTCTTCATGGCTCTGTGAGCTGCTTCTTGTCTTTGTCAGTAGACCTTGTAAGTGCTTCTGATTGGACTCCAGTGAGAGGCCCAGAAGGAAGCGGAGGAAAAGGTCCAGGTTTCCCGTCTCACTTTGTAAGGCTTTATCCACAGCACTCTTGTAGACAGTAACTTTTCGCCTTTGTTTGATCCTCGCAGAAAAGTTCCTGAACATTGTTTGAGGTTTGGCCATTAGATTCTCATTGTTGTTGATGAATGAGAGGAACACATATACAGCAGCCAGAAACTCCTGAATGCTCAGATGAACAAAGCAGTACACCTTGTCCTGGTACAGCCCACATTCCTCTTTAAAGAGCTGTGTGCACAATCCTGAGTACACTGAGGCTTCATTAACATCAATGCCAGCCTCTTTCAGGTCTTCTTCATAGAAAATCAGATTGCCCTTCACAAGCTGTTGAAAAGCCAGTTTTCCCAATGACAGAATGCTCTCTTTATTCCAGTGTGGACCTGTCTCTTCTTTCCCAAGATACTTTTCATTCTTCTGTTTGGTATGAAACACCGCAAGGTGTGTGTACATCTCAGTCAGAGTCTTGGGCATCTCTTCTCTCTTATGTTCCAGCATGTGTTCAAGGACTGTTGCAGAAATCCAACAGAAGACTGGAATGTGGCACATGATGTGGAGGCTCCTTGATGTCTTTATGTGTGAGATGATTCTGCTGGCCAGGTCCTCATCACTGAGTCTCTTCCTGAAGTACTCCTCCTTCTGTGGGTCATTGAACCCTCGTACCTCTGTCACCTGGTCAACACATCCTGAAGGGATCTTATTGGCTGCTGCAGGTCGGGTAGTTATCCAGAGGAGAGCAGAGGGAAGCAGATTTCCCTTGATGAGATTTGTCAGCAGAACATCCACTGAGGTTGACTCTGTGACGTCCCAACAGATCTTGTTCTTCTGGAAGTCTAGGGGCAGTCGGCACTCATCCAGACCATCAAAGATGAACAGAACTTTGTACTTGTAGTTGATGGAGATTCCTGATTGTTTGGTTTCCATTGAGAAGTGATTAAGAAGTTCAATGAAAGTGTGTTTGTCCTCTTTCATCAAATTCAGCTCCCGAAAAGGGAATGAAAATACAAATTGGACATCCTGATTTGCTTTTCCTTCAGCCCAGTCCAGAATGAACTTCTGCACAGAGACTGTTTTTCCAATGCCAGCGACTCCCTTTGTCAGCACAGTTCTGATACGTTTGTCTTGTCCAGTTAAGGGTTTGAAGATGTCGTTACATTTGATTGCAGTCTCTGGTCTTGCTTGTTTCCTGGTTGTTGTCTCAATCTGTCTCAGCTCATGTTCATTATTGACCTCTCCTGTTCCACCCTCTGTGATGTAGAGCTCTGTGTAGATCTTATTGAGAAGTGTTGGGTTTCCTTGTTTAGCGATCCCCTCAAATACACGTTGAAACTTCTTCTTGAGATTAGATTTGAGTTCACGTTGGCAAATCACAGCAAGCTCATCTGAATCTAGAAATATCACAGAGGATATTAATATTACGTCTGTTTTAATACTTACAGTATTGTAGGACTGTTATAAAGTTGTACATTACAATAATTTGTTGTCGTAACTGACTGTCTAAATCTGTAAAAGTTTTTATAATGCATTACAGACTGGTGTGACTGATTATATTATTATTGGTATTATTGATGGTATTATTAATGTTCTCTCTCTCTCTAAATTAATCACCACAACACATCCCTGCTGCTACTTGATGAGGTCACTAGGTGTTGTGTTAAGGCTGCTACAATATCATTGAGTTACACAGCTACTTTAGCTGTACTTTAGCCACAGCTTTTAAATGTTATAAAACAGCATTCATCATGAGGCAGACAGATCTTACATTTCTCCAGTGTGTCAGCAAGCTCCTTCTGGTTCATTTTCCTCAGGATGTGCAGTGTGATCTTCAGAGCCCCCTCTCTGGCACTGCTCTCTTGCTTCTCATCTTCAGCATCCACCACTTCCTTATCCTGCTTCTGACTCTCAAAGCCTTCTGGGAGTTCTGGACTAAGAATCCTCTTGAATATCTTCAGCTCGTTCTTCACAAATGTCATAATTTTCTCTTCAAGCATCTGAAATAAATCAAGTAAATAAGTTAAGCAAGAGAATAAATGCTTTCTCATTAACACATTAATGAATGATTGACAGATCAACTTTACTTGAGGTAAACAAAAACAAATGTACATAACAGGACCACATACACTGAATATGGAGGCCAGGTCTGTTTGATGACTCTGGGAAGACTGACCACTGAGAATCTCTGACTCTGATCTCTCCTGTTGGTGTCTGTGGGCAAAACATGAGATTACCTCACCTCGTCACACACACACACACACACACACACACACACACACACACACACACACACACACACACACACACACACACACACACACACACACACACACACACACACACACACACACACACACACAAAAAAGGATGAGCCAATGGATTATGAAAACAACAACAATAAATGGGAAAATGGGAGAGGAGAAATGACTAGAGACAGTGTTGTTTAACTCACTGACCAGGACCCATGAGTTCTTCTTACCTTTGTTCAGTAGAAAAGTCTCCCTCTCTAAATAATATAGGAGGTTCCATAGACTTGTCACTATTCATTGACACACAGCTGGGAACAGGGGAGGCTGGTCTCTCCTTCTTGATTGGTCTTCAATACAACAGAGACAAACATTACATCTCTCATCTTCTCTGATCTCAGATGGGGAAACAATAATTGAATTCCAAAACGCTATATATCCATTTTCAGAAATGTTGGTTAATTTTCTTTCATTTGAATAAATCATTAAACCACTATAACTCTTTATAAAGGCTCTTTCATTTACTTTCCTGACTTTAAATGTGTACATGAAACTGGATTGTTTTTTTGCAGTGTCATGTATACATTTAAAGTGGTGTTATAAATAGCAAACAAATTGAAAACTTTCATAACATTTACATACAAATTAAAGAGGCTACCTGCTGGCCT
>NW_027009672.1:2500-12500 GCF_036934945.1 Oncorhynchus masou masou
TTCTGACTGTTATAGCAGGTTGCTAGGTTAATTTCCATTTAAGTCAGTACACAGCAAACATGGATCCAATCAGTTCTTAGTGAGGTGTCTTAATGTTGGAACTGGTCCAATCCAGTTCTTTAGTGGAGGTGTCTTAGTGTTGGAACTGGTCCAATCCAGTCAGTTCTTAGTGAGGTGTCTTAGTGTTGGAACTGGTCCAATCCAGTCAGTTCTTTGATGAGGTGTCTTAGTGTTGGAACTGGTCAATCCAGTTCTTAGTGAGGTGTCTTAGTGTTGGAACTGGTCCAATCCAGTCAGTTCTTAGTGATGTGCCTTAGTGTTGGAACTGGTCCAATCCAGTCAGTTTTAGTGAGGTGTCTTAAAGCTGGTTTACAAGTCCGTCAATCGACATGACTGTAGACAGTTGTCGTAGCAACATCATGAACATTCTATTGTAGTCCAACATCTACATTTTTGTTGTCGTTATGAAAAAGTATAAACACAAAACGACAACCTCTGCATGACGTCGACACCCGGTGATCCCAAATAGCATACGGTTTCTATTTTAACACCAATAAACCCATCCATTTAAAAATTGTGTTCGGTAAACATCAACCTATAAAGCCAGGCATTGAAGAGCAATTTTCTAAACTGTGTTTTGGTTCGTTGCTAGCCAGCTGTCACGCCCTGAACGTAGAGTTTTTTATGTCTCTATTTTGGTTTGGTCAGGGTGTGATATGGGGTGGGCATTCTATGTTCCTTTTTCTATGTTTTTGTATTTCTTTGTTTTTGGCCGGGTATGGTTCTCAATCAGGGACAGCCGTCTATCGTTGTCTCTGATTGGGAACCATATTTAAGTAGCTTTTTCCCTCCGTGTTTTTGTGGGTATTTGTGTTTCTGCACCTGACAGGACTGTTCCGGTTTTCGGTCATTCCGGTGTTATTTTTGTTATTTCGTGTTCAGTTGAAATATAAGTATATGCACGTACCGCGCTGCTCTTTGGTCCACACCTTCTTCAACAGACGATCGTTACAACTAGCTAATTCAAATAATGACCAAAGTATAACTAAGCTGACAACGTGTTAAGTTTAGCGACTTAAAAAAGTAATTACAGGACAATAAACCTGCAACACCATAATTATTTACGTGATAATGGAGAACTTACAGAAAAATAGCTTACTGCTACAGTTGGGCCAAATAAAAGTAGGTAATTCTACCAGAGAATTTTTTGGTCTGGTTGCCGCGGCAATCCGATAACCATGACAACGGATTCAGTAGCAGAGATTTAAACTTTTTCCATGTCTCTGCGACACAGGAACTGACAGTCTACACATATACTCCATCGGGAGTATTAATGTAGTGTAATCTTGACCAGCGACACTTAAACGTAAAGTAATCCTGACTCAGCTCCTTTTCTTGGCAGTGAACTGGACACGACAAGACAGAATGTATGTAGAGTGTGTGTGTGTTCAGCCAGTCTGTCGGTCTTGTCTGTCCATCTGTCTGTCTCTCACAACACTCTTGGATCTGGGGCGCAGCATTGACCAAACAGTTCTCTGCCAGAATTTAAAGGGAGGCTCGTGCCTGAGTTAACTTGCACTGTGGGAGCCTGGGGCTGCACCAGATTGTCCTGGATCATAGGGGCACGTTTAAGCCCACATTTACCTATAATTATTTACATTACAAAACAAATCAGTCAGCGGTATTTTGCAGAGGAGCAAACTGACTGGACCAGGCAAAGGGACTTTTCAAAACCCTGTATTTTGGCTCTGGTCCAGCCCATCAGGTTCGGGGACCAACCAGTTTCAACACTAAGACACCTCACTAAGAACTGACTGGACTGGACCAATTTCAACACTAAGACACCTCACTAAGAACTGACTGGACTGGACCAATTTCAACACTAAGACACCTCACTTAGAACTGACTGGATTGGACCAGTTCCAACACTAAGACACATCACTAAGAACTGACTGGATTGGACCAGTTCCAACACTAAGACACCTCACTAAGAACTGACTGGATTGGACCGGACCTTAGAATGTGTTCATGTTCCAAAATCGTTGGGGGGTACTCATATCCAGACTCAAGAAGAAACTAACGTCTGTGGTGGTGGCGTAGCGTTAGGGCCGGAGCAAGGAGTCTGGGTAGTCAGGCAAGCATGGTGCAAAGATATGCTCGGCACAACGCCAGATACTCAGTGTCGTCAGTAGAGGAGGAGAGAGAGTGTAGAGTGACACATACAGTGTTTGATTTGATTTTAGCTGCCAGTGGTGGGCAGGACTCCCAGGAGTTACTTTATGTATGTTAATGAATTTGATCAAGCTATGTAGCATATTGATTCATTCTTGAGGAATAAATAAAACAAACATGTTTTGTTGTTTTCTCTGTCATTCTTGCCACCTAGCAATGTTATGAAGTTGGCTTTAGAGCTAGCCAGCAAGATAGGTTCCCAACCTCCCAACCCCATTACAGGGCAGCAGGTCACCTAGTGGTTAGAGTGTAGGGGTGACAGGTAACCTAGTGGTTAGAGTGTAGGGGAGGCAGGTAACCTAGTGGTTAGAGTGTGGGGGAGGCAGGTCACCTAGTGGTTAGAGTGTAGGGGTGGCAGGTAACCCAGTGGTTAGAACATTGGGCTAGCAGGTAAACTAGTGGTTAGAACATTGGGCTAGCAGGTAACCTAGTGGTTAGAGCGTTGGGCTAGCAGGTAACCTAGTGGTTAGAACATTGGGCTAGCAGGTAACCTAGTGGTTAGAACGTTGGGCTAGCAGGTAACCTAGTGGTTAGAACATTGGGCTAGCAGGTAACCTAGTGGTTAGAGCGTTGGGCTAGCAGGTCACCTAGTGGTTAGAACATTGGGCTAGCAGGTAACCTTGTGGTTAGAGCGTTGGGCTAGCAGGTCACCTAGTGGTTAGAACATTGGGCTAGCAGGTAACCTAGTGGTTAGAACATTGGGCTAGCAGGTCACCTAGTGGTTAGAGCGTTGGGCTAGCAGGTCACCTAGTGGTTAGAGCGTTGGGCTAGCAGGTCACCTAGTGGTTAGAGCGTTGGGCTAGCAGGTAACCTAGTGGTTAGAGCGTTGGGCTAGCAGGTCACCTAGTGGTTAGAGCGTTGGGCTAGCAGGTAACCTAGTGGTTAGAGCGTTGGGCTAGCAGGTCACCTAGTGGTTAGAGCGTTGGGCTAGCAGGTAACCTAGTGGTTAGAACATTGGGCTAGCAGGTCACCTAGTGGTTAGAACATTGGGCTAGCAGGTCACCTAGTGGTTAGAGCGTTGGGCTAGCAGGTCACCTAGTGGTTAGAGCGTTGGGCTAGCAGGTCACCTAGTGGTTAGAGCGTTGGGCTAGCAGGTCACCTAGTGGTTAGAGCGTTGGGCTAGCAGGTAACCTAGTGGTTAGAGCGTTGGGCTAGCAGGTCACCTAGTGGTTAGAGCGTGGCCAGCAGGTAACCTAGTGGTTAGAGCGTTGGGCTAGCAGGTCACCTAGTGGTTAGAGCGTTGGGCTAGCAGGCAAGCTTAGTGGTTAGAGCGTTGGGCTAGCAGTTAACCTAGTGGTTAGAGCGTTGAGCTAGCAGTTAACCTAGTGGTTAGAGCGTTGGGCTAACCAGGTAACCTAGTGGTTAGAACATTGGGCTTGCAGGTAACCTAGTGGTTAGAGCGTTGGGCTAGCAGGTAACCTAGTGGTTAGAACATTGGGCTTGCAGGTAACCTAGTGGTTAGAGCGTTGGGCTAGCAGGTAACCTAGTGGTTAGAACATTGGGCTAGCAGGTAACCTAGTGGTTAGAGCGTTGGGCTAGCAGTTAACCTAGTGGTTAGAGCATTGGGCTAGCAGGTAACCTAGTGGTTAGAACATTGGGCTTGCAGGTAACCTAGTGGTTAGAGCGTGTTAGCAGGTAACCTAGTGGTTAGAACATTGGGCTTGCAGGTAACCTAGTGGTTAGAGCGTTGGGCTAGCAGGTAACCTAGTGGTTAGAACATTGGGCTTGCAGGTAACCTAGTGGTTAGAGCGTTGGGCTAGCAGGTAACCTAGTGGTTAGAACATTGGGCTTGCAGGTAACCTAGTGGTTAGAGCGTTGGGCTAGCAGGTCACCTAGTGGTTAGAGCGTTGGGCTAGCAGGTAACCTAGTGGTTATAACGTTGGGCTAGCAGGTCACCTAGTGGTTAGAGCGTTGGGCTGGCAGGTAACCCTAGTGGTTAGAGCCTTGGGCTAGCAGGTAACCTAGTGGTTAGAGCTTTGGGCTAGTAACCGAGAAGTTGTTGGATCAAATCCCTGATCTGACAAGGTAAAAATCTGTAGTTCTGCCCTTGAACAAGGCAGTTAACCCACTGTTTGTAAATAAGAAATTGTTCTTAATTTAACTGACTTGCCAAGTTAAATAAAAGTTCAATTTATTATTATTATTTTTTACAAGTTAGAGTACCTTGTCTAACTATTTTAGCAGGCTAATTATTTTGTTTCTGTTTCACAGGGAATCCCATTGAGACCAAGGCCCTTTTGCAAGGGAGCCCTACAACGTACAATTACACAACAAATTACACATAGGAAATACAGCATAAAATAAATAAAACACACACAATCACATTCCTCAGAAAGGAGGTCCTCGAGCGACACTCTGAACTGCCAGAAAGGCTAAAATACATCCATTTGTAGGGAACTCTGCAGGTTGTTTGAGGGTGGGAAGGAAACTAACCGTTGCTTTTTCTAAGTCTGTAGCTTCAGACAGGATTTTCAGAGTTAGCCAGCCCTGTGATTGGGTAACTCATACTTCTATGGGTCATTAAACATGAGGGAGTTTATAAATGAAGAAAAGGCAGCATTTCCACCTACGTGAGGGCCATCCTACTTTCTGATAGGGCAAGCAATAAGGAGTCCTACTTTCTGATAGGGCAAGCAATAAGGAGTCCTACTTTCTGATAGGGCAAGCAATAAGGAGTCCTACTTTCTTGATAGGGCAACAATAAGGAGTCCTACTTTCTGATAGGGCAAGCAATAAGGAGTCCTACTTTCATAGGGCAAGCAATAAGAGTCCTACTTTCTGATAGGGCAAGCAATAAGGAGTCCTACTTTCTGATAGGGCAAGCAATAAGGAGTCCTACTTTCTGATAGGGCAAGCAATAAGGAGTCCTACTTTCTGATAGGGCAAGCAATAAGGAGTCCTACTTTCTGATAGGGCAAGCAATAAGGAGTCCTACTTTCTGATAGGGCAAGCAATAAGGGAGTCCTACTTTCTGATAGGGCAAGCAATGATGAGTGCAAGACCTGTCACAAATGATAAAACTAAGTACACTATGATAAACGGACCTCGAACGGCTTTAATGAAGTGGCAGCTGCATTCAAGTAGATGTCACCATAGTCTAGGACAGGAAGGAAACGTCGACTGAATGGTCGGCATTCTGTATAGCGAGAGGCGTGGCCTATTTCTATAGAAGTCCATTTTTTATTATCAACTTAGTTAGTCAACTCATCAATATGCTTTTAAAAAGACAGCTTTTCATCTATCCAAATGATATTTATAACTGGGGACACGATCAATGTGGGCTCCATCAAATGACATACGCTTCAATCATTATAATAATTGTTGTATTGTTGTATTCTCTAGAAGACAACCGATACTTGCCTGCTGTTATGGTTGCTATGGACATGTGCTGAATAACACACTCATTCCTTTCCATCTTATTCAGACTTTAGCAGAGGTGTTGTCACGAGGAGCGGAACAGGTGAACCCAAGAGCAGACTCAGACGAGGAGACTGGGATGAGGTAACCAATGTATTTATTGAAAAAGTCAGTTCTTAGTGAGGTGTCTTAGTGTTGGAACTGGTCCAATCCAGTCAGTTCTTAGTGAGGTGTCTTAGTGTTGGAACTGGTCCAATCCAGTCAGTTCTTAGTGAGTTGTCTTAGTGTTGGAACTGGTCCAATCCAGTCAGTTCTTAGTGAGGTGTCTTAGTGTTGGAACTGGTCCAATCCAAGATGGGGTGGGTTGAAGGAAGCCGGGGTGCAGAGGGTGAGGCTGGATTTGGGAGTTGGGTAGGTCCGGAGAGGAATCCAAGGACGCAGAGGAGTGGCGGTCCAGAAATAGAGCAGAGTAGCAGGACTGAAGACGTGGGACTGGAGACAGGGGCCAAAGTCAGAGCGGGTAGAACTGTGGACGGACGGAGAGGAAAACAGCTTCAGGCTTAACAGGCTTAACAGGATCTAAACAGAATAGAAAAACGCAGACTGAGAAGAGGTTACGATCTGGCAGTGTGGAAGAGGCAGGGCTGAATATTTGTAGAGGTCTTGATTATGGAACAGGTTGCAGCTGGTAGAGGATCTGCTCTGTCTCAGCACACCTGTCTCCAGGTCCACAGAGAGAGGGAGAGAGCACTTGGGGAGTGGCGGCAGGTTAGGGTGTCACGCCTTGGTCATTCTTTATGTTTTGGTGTATATATTTGGTCAGGCCAGGGTGTGACATGGGTTTATATATTGTATTTTCGTATTGGGGTTTGTAGTATTTGGGATTGCGGCTGAGTAGGGGGTGTTGTATAGGCTTGGCTGCTGAGGGCGGTTCTCAAATCAGAGTCAGGTAAGTTCTCAGTTGTCTCTGATTGGGAACAAATGTTAAACAACCTGGGTTCCCACTTTGTATTTGTTGGTGATTGTTCCTGTCTCTGTAGTTTCACCAGATATAGGCTGTAATTAGGTTTCACGATTCCGTTTTGTTGTTATTTATTTATATCAGTTATTTCATGTACGCGATTCATTTGTTTCATTAAATAACATGAGTAATAACACGCTGCATTTCAGTCCGACTCTCATTCAACAAATGCGAACGTCATTACAGAATCACCACCACTCCGGATGAGCAACGTGTTCTGAAGCTGGAGCAGCGAAGGGAGGGACGTTATGGACAGCAGAGGCTTGGGTATACGACATGGGAAGAAATAGACAGGTGGGCGGCCAGGCCAGAGAGTGCCGGAGCCCGCCTGGGATTACGTGGAGCAGTGCGAAGAGGGCTATAGAAGAATGGGTCGAAAAAGAAAGGTAAGCGGCGACCGCCCCAAATGTGGCTCAGAGGGAGAGTGGCTGGTCAGGAGACAGACCTGAGCCAACTCTCCCTGTTTTATCGTGAGGAGCCAAGGAAGTGAACAGGTGTTGGAGGTGAAGCGAAGCAGAGACTATGAAGGAGTTAATGGGGGGTGGAGAGAGAGAGTAATAGAGTTGCTAGTTTGGTGCTTTAGGTACAGAGATTCGTCCGACGGAGTGTGTGAGGATTTAATGGCACCTGGGTCAGCGCCATACTAGTCCATACTAGTCCTGAGGTGCGTGTTAGTCGGCTGGTGAAGAAATGTGCCAGCCTCACGCACTAGGCCTCCTGTGTACCTACCTAGCCTTGCACGTCCTGTGCCAGTCCTGCTCTCAAGCTCTCCAGTACACCTTCACGGTCCAGTCCATCCTGTGCCACCTTCACACACCATCCTCCGATGGCAGCTCCCCGCACCAGGCTTCCTGTGCGTGTCCTCGATCCAGTACCACCAGTTCCAGTACCACGCACCAGGCCTTCAGTGCGCTTCGCCTGTTCAGCGCAGCCAGCGCTTTCTCCCTCTCCAGCGCTGCCGGAGCCTCCTGCCTGTTCGGAGCAGCCTGAGCTGCCAGTCTGCAAGGAGCTGCCAGTCTGCATGGAGCAGCTAGAGCTGCCAGTCTGCATGGAGCAGCTAGTGCTGCCAGTCTGCATGGAGCAGCTAGAGCTGCCAGTCTGCAAGGAGCTGCCAGTCTGCAAGGAGCTGCCAGTCTGCAAGGAGTTGCCAGTCTGCAAGGAGCTGCTAGTCTGCAAGGAGCTGCCAGTCTGCAAGGAGCTGCCAGTCGGCAAGAAGCCGCCAGAGCTGTCAATCTGAATGGAGCAGCCAGAGCCGCCAGTCAGCATGAAGCAGCCAGAGCCGTCAGTCTGCCAGGATCCGCCAGTCAACCAGATTCTTCCAGATCTGCCAGTCAACCAGACTCTTCCAGATCTGCCAGTCAACCAGACTCTTCGAGATCTGCTATTCAGCCAGACTCTTCCAGATCTGCCAGTAAGCCAGACTCTTCCAGATCTGCCAGTCAACCAGACTCTTCCAGATCTGCCAGTCAACCAGACTCTTCGAGATCTGCTATTCAGCCAGACTCTTCCAGATCTGCCAGTAAGCCAGACTCTTCCAGATCTGCCAGTCAGCCAGACTCTTCCAGATCTGCCAGTCAGCCAGACTCTTCCAGATCTGCCAGTCAGCCAGACTCTTCCAGATCTGCCAGTCAGCCAGACTCTTCCAGATCTGCCAGTCAGCCAGACTCTTCCAGATCCGCCAGTCAGCCAGGATCTTCCAGATCCCGCTAGTCAGCCAGACTCTTCCAGATCTGCTAGTCAAACAGACTCTTCCAGATCTGCTAGTCAACCAGACTCTTCCAGATCCGTCAGTCAGCCAGGATCTGCCAGAACTGCCAGCCAGCCAGGATCTGCCGGATTCAACTGCCTGGCTGGGCTTCCTCTCAGTGCTGGGCCCCCTCAGTCCCGAGCTGCCCCTCAGTTCAGTGGGGTTCTGGGTGAGGACTATTAGGCCATGGTCGGCGGCGAGGGTGGATTATCCCAAGACGCGAAGGGGAGGAACTTCTGACATTTATGGAGTGGGGTCCACGTCCCGGGAGCGGAACCGCCACCATGGATGACGCCCACACGGACCCTCCCTATGGTTTTGAGGTGCGTCCGGGGAGTCCGCACCTTAGGAGGGGGGGGGGGTTCTGTCAAGCCTTGGTCTTAGTATTTTTTGTGTTTTAGTTAATTAGTTGGTCAGGCCAGGGTGTGACATGGGTTTATGTTTTTGTGTTGTCGTATTGGGGGTTTTGTAGGCATTGGGATTGTGGTTGATTAGGGGTGTGTTTAGTTTAGGTTTGGCTGCCTGAGGCGGTTCTCAATCAGAGTCAGGTGATTCTTGTTGTCTCTGATAGGGAACCGTATTTAGGAAGCCTGGGTTTCACTGTGTATTTCGTGGGTGATTGTTCCTGTCTCTGTGTAGTTTCACCAGATAGGCTGTATATAGGTTTCACGTTCCGTTTGTTGTTTTTTTGTATTTATTAGTTATTTCATGTCGTTCCGTTTTTTCCTTCATTAAAGACATGAGTAACCACCCACGCTGCATTTCGGTCCGACTCTCTTTCAGCAAACGAAGAGGCAACATTCACACACAGGATACAACCACCCACAAAACACTATATAAATCACGCTACCTAAATATGAAAACCCAATCAGAGACAACGACCTGCCTCTGATTGAGAACCATGCAAACCAAACGCATAGAAATATAACAACAGAACAACGCATAGAAAAACAACATAGAATGCCCACCCCAACTAAAATAAAGACATAAAAAAGGAACTAAGGTCAGAACGTGACAGTACTGACTCCGGCCGCAAAACCTGAACCTATAAGGGAGGGTCTGGGTGAGTGTCTGCCCGCGGTGGCGGCTCTGGGCTGGGACATGGACCCACTCCACCATAGTCTCCCGGCCCACTTATGTGGCACCTTAGGAGTGGCGGGGAGTTGTTAGGTCTCTACCTGACAGCCACACCGCCCATTTGCCCCCTCCCAATACATTTTGGGGCTGCCTCTCGTCAGCTGCGCTGCCTCCTCATACCACCGCCGCTCAGCTATCGCTGCCTCCAGCTCTCGCTGCCTCCAGCTCTCGCTGCCTCCAGCTCTCCTGCCTCCAGCTCTCCTGCCTCAGCTCTCGCTGCCTCCAGCTCTCGCTGCCTCCAGCTCTCGTTCCAGCCTCCAGCTCTCGCTCCAGCTCTCGTTGCCTCCAGCTCTCGCTGCCTCCAGCTCTCGCTGCCTCCAGCTCTCGCTGCCTCAGCTCTCGTTGCCTCCAGCTCTCGCCACCTCCAACAACCGCCTCCAGCTCTCGTGCCTCAGCTCCTCGCTGCCTCAGCTCTCCGCTGCCTCCAGCTCTCGCTGCCTCCAGCTCTCACTGCCTCCAGCTCTCGCTGCCTCCAGCTCGCTGCCTCCAGCTCCTCGTGCCTCAGC
>NW_027009672.1:17500-41710 GCF_036934945.1 Oncorhynchus masou masou
CCTGGCTATAAGTCACCTGGCTATAAGTCACCTGGCTATAAGTCACTTGGCTATAAGTCACCTGGCTATAAGTCACCTGGCTATAAGTCACCTGGCTATAAGTCACCTGGCTGTAAGTCACCTGGCTGTAAGTCACCTGGCTGTAAGTCACCTGGCTATAAGTCACCTGGCTATAAGTCACTTGGCTGTAAGTCACCTGGCTATAAGTCACCTGGCTATAAGTCACCTGGCTATAAGTCACCTGGCTATAAGTCACCTGGCTGTAAGTCACCTGGCTGTAAGTCACTTGGCTGTAAGTCACCTGGCTGTAAGTCACCTGTTTTATTTCATGGTAACATATTTTAACAGACCACGCTGACATACCTTTGGGCTTGTGCCTCCAACAGTGCGTGTGTTTTCTATACGTTCCCACAACCAGTGAGAGACATCTCATTTGTGGTGATACATTTTAGTCAATGCAACGGTTTGCAGAGCTGTTAATAGATGTTTTCTATTTAAAAGCTATTGGATCAGCGGTGTGAAATCATCTCTGGCGTTTTTGTATTGGATTGTCTCTCCGTTACTGCAACAGCTGGTAGGGTCTATCTCCTTCAAGGCCTCTGGGGGAGGGGGGAGGGGGATGGGGGATGGGGGGGAACGGGAGGGGGGGTGTGAAAGGATGCCGTGAAGAAGGGGGAATGAGGGGGAAAGGGGGGAAGGGGAGGCAAAATACTGTGGAAGTGGAAGGAAAAGTTGAGAAGGTTGGGGGTGGAATACGCAGCTGCTGTGTAACACTGACCTCAGATCAGCTCGGGGTTGGTAGTCATAAAGAGTCTCAGAATAGGAATTCTGATCAGATCAGGTCTTTCTGTACCCTGGTTTACCAGACCTGGTAGAGACTGATCTTAGATCAGGTGATAGAACACACCCTTGGCTGTGTGACCTCTGAAGGGGTATTATCGCCGATGGTAAAATCAAACGCATTGCACATGTAGCCGTCAATCTTTTCCTCTGTGATACTGCATACAAATAGCCTGGACTGCCAACCATTACACATACTAGACAAGACTCTATTCCTGTAGTCACAGAGAGAATGTGGTAGGGTCCAGACTCTATTCCTGTAGTCAGAGAGAGAGAGACTGTGGAAGGGTCCAGATTCTATTCCTGTAGTCAGAGAGAGAGACTGTGGAAGGACTGTCCAGACTCTATTCCTGTAGTCAGAGAGAGAGAGAGACTGTGGAAGGGTCCAGACTCTATTCCTGTAGTCAGAGAGAGAGAGACTGTGGAAGGGTCCAGACTCTATTCCTGTAGTCAGAGAGAGAGAGACTGTGGAAGGGTCCAGACTCTATTCCTGTAGTCAGAGAGAGAGAGAGACTGTGGAAGGGTCCAGACTCTATTCCTGTAGTCAGAGAGACTGTGGAAGGGTCCAGACTATTCCTGTAGTCAGAGAGAGAGACTGTGGAAGGGTCCAGACTCTATTCCTGTAGTCAGAGAGAGACTGTGGAAGAGACTGTGTTAGAAGGGTGTGGAAGGTCCAGACTCTATTCCTGTAGTCAGAGAGAGAGACTGTGGAAGGGTCAGACTCTATTCCTGTAGTCAGAGAGAGAGACTGTGGAAGGGTCCAGACTCTATTCCTGTAGTCAGAGAGAGAGAGACTGTGGAAGGGTCCAGACTCTATTCCTGTAGTCAGAGAGAGACTTTGATGGAGTCCAGTCATTCCTGTAGTCAGAGAGAGAGACTGTGGAAGGGTCCAGACTCTATTCCTGTAGTCAGAGAGACTGTGGAAGGGTCCAGACTCTATTCCTGTAGTCAGAGAGAGAGACTGTGGAAGGGTCCAGACTCTATTCCTGTAGTCAGAGAGAGAGAGAGAATGTGGAAGGGTCCAGACTCTATTCCTGTAGTCAGAGAGAGACTTTGATGGAGTCAGACTCTATTCCTGTAGTCAGAGAGAGACTGTGGAAGGGTCAGACTCTATTCCTGTAGTCAGAGAGAGAGACTGTGGAAGGTCCAGACTCTATTCCTGTAGTCAGAGAGAGAGAGATTGTGGAAGGGTCCAGACTCTATTCCTGTAGTCAGAGAGAGAGAGACTGTGGAAGGGTCCAGACTCCTATTCCTGTAGTCAGAGAGAGAGATTGTGGAAGGGTCCAGACTCTATTCCTGTAGTCAGAGAGAGAGAGAGACTGTGGAATGGTCCAGACTCTATTCCTGTAGTCAGAGAGAGAGAGACTGTGGAAGGGTCCAGACTCTATTCCTGTAGTCAGAGAGAGAGAGACTGTGGAAGGGTCCAGACTATATTCCTGTAGTCAGAGAGAGACTGTGTCCAGACTCTATTCCTATAGTCAGAGAGAGAGACTGTGGAAGGGTCCAGACTCTATTCCTGTAGTCAGAGAGAGAGAGACTGTGGAAGGGTCCAGACTCTATTCCTGTAGTCAGAGAGAGAGAGACTGTGGAAGGGTCCAGACTATTCCTGTAGTCAGAGAGAGAGACTGTGGAAGGGTCCAGAATCTATTCCTGTAGTCAGAGAGAGACTGTGGAAGGGTCAAAACTCTATTCCTGTAGTCAGAGAGAGACTGTGGAAGGATCCAGACTATTCCTGTAGTCAGAGAGACTGTGGAAGGGTCCAGACTATATTCCTGTAGTCAGAGAGAGACTGTGGAAGGGTCCAGACTCTATTCCTGTAGAAGAGTGGAAGGGTCCAGACTCTATTCCTGTAGTCAGAGAGAGAGACTGTGGAAGGGTCCAGACTCTATTCCTGTAGTCAGAGAGAGAGAGACTGTGGAAGGGTCCAGACTCTATTCCTGTAGTCAGAGAGAGAGAGAGACTGTGGAAGGGTCCAGACTATTCCTGTAGTCAGAGAGAGAGACTGTGAAGGGTCCAGACTCTATTCCTGTAGTCAGAGAGAGAGACTGTGGAATGGTCCAGACTCTATTCCTGTAGTCAGAGAGAGAGACTGTGGAAGGGTCCAGACTCTATTCCTGTAGTCAGAGAGAGAGACTGTGGAATGGTCCAGAAGGGTCAGTGAGAGAGACTGTGGAAGGGTCCACTTATTAGAGAGAGAGAGACTGTAGTCAGAGTAGTCAGAGAGAGACTGTGGAAGGGTCAGACTCTATTCCTGTAGTCAGAGAGAGAGACTGTGGAATGGTCCAGACTCTATTCCTGTAGTCAGAGAGAGAGACTGTGGAAGGGTCAGACTCTATTCCTGTAGTCAGAGAGAGAGAGACTGTGGAAGGGTCAGACTCTATTCCTGTAGTCAGAGAGAGAGAGAGACTGTGGAAGGGTCCAGACTCTATTCCTGTAGTCAGAGAGAGAATGGTCCAGACTCTATTCCTGTGTCAGAGAGGGTTGTGGAAGGGTCAGACTATATTCCTGTAGTCAGAGAGAGAGACTGTGGAAGGGTCCAGACTCTATTCCTGTAGTCAGAGAGAGAGAGACTGTGGAAGGGTCCAGACTATTCCTGTAGTCAGAGAGAGAGAGACTGTGGAAGGGTCCAGACTCTATTCCTGTAGTCAGAGAGACTGTGGAAGGGTCAGACTCTATTCCTGTAGTCAGAGAGAGACTGTGGAAGGGTCCATTCCTGTAGTCAGAGAGAGAGAGAATGTGGAAGGGTCCATACTATTCCTGTAGTCAGAGAGAGAGAGACTGTGGAAGGGTCCAGACTCTATTCCTGTAGTCAGAGAGAGAGACTGTGGAAGGGTCCAGACTCTATTCCTGTAGTCAGAGAGAGAGACTGTGGAAGGGTTCAGACTATATTCCTGTAGTCAGAGAGAGAGAGACTGTGGAAGGGTCCAGACTCTATTCCTGTAGTCAGAGAGAGAGAGAGACTGTGGAAGGGTCCAGACTATATTCCTGTAGTCAGAGAGAGAGAGACTGTGGAAGGGTCCAGACTATATTCCTGTAGTCAGAGAGAGAGACTGTGGAAGGGTCCAGACTCTATTCCTGTAGTCAGAGAGAGACTGTGGAAGGGTCCAGACTCTATTCCTGTAGTCAGAGAGAGAGAGACTGTGGAAGGGGTCCAGACTCTATTCCTGTAGTCAGAGAGAGAGAGACTGTGGAAGGGTCCAGACTATTTCTGTAGTCAGAGAGAGACTGTGGAAGGGTCCAGACTATATTCCTGTAGTCAGAGAGAGAGACTGTGGAAGGGTCAGACTATTCCTGTAGTCAGAGAGAGAGAGACTGTGGAAGGGTCCAGACTATATTCCTGTAGTCAGAGAGAGAGACTGTGGAAGGGTCCAGACTCTATTCCTGTAGTCAGAGAGAGAGAGACTGTGGAAGGGTCCAGACTCTATTCCTGTAGTCAGAGAGAGAGACTGTGGAAGGGTCCAGACTATATTCCTGTAGTCAGAGAGAGAGGACTGTGGAAGGGTCCAGACTCTATTCCTGTAGTCAGAGAGAGACTGTGGAAGGGTCCAGACTCTATTCCTGTAGTCAGAGAGAGAGAGAGACTGTGGAAGGGTCCAGACTCTATTCCTGTAGTCAGAGAAGACTGGAAGGGTCCAGACTATATTCCTGTAGTCAGAGAGAGAGAGAGACTGTGGAAGGGTCCAGACTCTATTCCTGTAGTCAGAGAGAGACTGTGGAAGGGTCCAGACTCTCATTCCTGTAGTCAGAGAGAGAGACTGTGGAAGGGTCCAGACCCTATTCCTGTAGTCAGAAAGAGAGACTGTGGAAGGGTCCAGACTATATTCCTGTAGTCAGAGAGACTGTGGAAGGGTCCAGACTCTATTCCTGTAGTCAGAGAGAGAGAGACTGTGGAAGGGTCCAGACTCTATTCCTGTAGTCAGAGAGTGAGAGACTGTGGAAGGGTCCAGACTATATTCCTGTAGTCAGAGAGAGACTGTGGAAGGGTCCAGACTCTATTCCTGTAGTCAGAGAGAGTGGAAGGGTCCAGACTCTATTCCTGTAGTCAGAGAGAGAGACTGTGGAAGGGTCCAGACTCTATTCCTGTAGTCAGAGAGAGAGACTGTGGAAGGGTCCAGACTATATTCCTGTAGTCAGAGAGAGACTGTGGAAGGGTCCAGACTCTATTCCTGTAGACAGAGAGAGAGACTGTGGAGAGACTCTATTCCTGTAGTCAGAGAGAGAGAGACTGTGGAAGGGTCCAGACTCTATTCCTGTAGTCAGAGAGAGACTGTGGAAGGGTCCAGACTATTCCTGTAGTCAGAGAGAGAGAGACTGTGGAAGGGTCCAGACTCTGTTCCTGTAGTCAGAGAGAGAGACTGTGGAAGAGTCCAGACTCTATTCCTGTAGTCAGAGAGAGAGAGACTGTGGAAGAGTCCAGACTCTATTCCTGTAGTCAGAGAGAGAGACTGTGGAAGGGTCCAGACTCTATTCCTGTAGTCAGAGAGAGACTGTGGAAGGGTCCAGACTATGTTCCTGTAGTCAGAGAGAGAGAGAGACTGTGGAAGAGTCCAGACTCTATTCCTGTAGTCAGAGAGAGACTGTGGAAGAGTCCAGACTCTATTCCTGTAGTCAGAGAGAGACTGTGGAAGGGTCCAGACTCTATTCCTGTAGTCAGAGAGAGAGAGATGTGGAAGGGTCCAGACTATTCCTGTAGTCAGAGAGAGAGAGACTGTGGAAGGGTCCAGACTCTATTCCTGTAGTCAGAGAGAGAGACTGTGGAAGGGTCCAGACTCTATTCCTGTAGTCAGAGAGAGAGACTGTGGAAGGGTCCAGACCCTATTCCTGTAGTCAGAGAGAGACTGTGGAAGGGTCCAGACCCTATTCCTGTAGTCAGAGAGACTGTGGAAAGGTCCAGACTCTATTCCTGTAGTCAGAGAGAGAGACTGTGGAAGGTCCAGACTCTATTCCTGTAGTCAGAGAGAGAGAGACTGTGGAAGGGTCCAGACTCTATTCCTGTAGTCAGAGAGAGAGACTGTGGAAGGGTCCAGACCCTATTCCTGTAGTCAGAGAGACTGTGGAAGGGTCAGACTATTCCTGTAGTCAGAGAGAGAGAGAGACTGTGGAAGGGTCCAGACTCTATTCCTGTAGTCAGAGAGAGACTGTGGAAGGGTCCAGACTCTATTCCTGTAGTCAGAGAGAGAGAGACTGTGGAAGGGTCCAGACCCTATTCCTGTAGTCAGAGAGAGAGACTGTGGAAGGGTCCAGACTCTATTCCTGTAGTCAGAGAGAGAGACTGTGGAAGGGTCCAGACTCTATTCCTGTAGTCAGAGAGAGAGACTGTGGAAGGGTTCAGACTCTATTCCTGTAGTCAGAGAGAGACTGTGGAAGGTCCAGACCCTATTCCTGTAGTCAGAGAGAGACTGTGGAAGGGTCCAGACTATTCCTGTAGTCAGAGAGAGAGAGACTGTGGAAGGGTCCAGACTCTATTCCTGTAGTCAGAGAAGAGAGACTGTGGAAGGGTCCAGACTCTATTCCTGTAGTCAGAGAGAGACTGTGGAAGGGTCCAGACTCTATTCCTGTAGTCAGAGAGAGAGACTGTGGAAGGGTCCAGACTCTATTCCTGTAGTCAGAGAGAGAGAGACTGTGGAAGGGTCAGACTATATTCCTGTAGTCAGAGAGAGAGACTGTGGAAGGGTCCAGACCCTATTCCTGTAATCAGAGAGAGACTGTGGAAGGGTCCAGACTATTCCTGTAGTCAGAGAGAGAGAGACTGTGGAAGGGTCCAGACTCTATTCCTGTAGTCAGAGAGAGAGAGACTGTGGAAGAGTCCAGACTCTATTCCTGTAGTCAGAGAGAGACTGTGGAAGGGTCCAGACTCTATTCCTGTAGTCAGAGAGAGAGAGACTGTGGAAGGGTCCAGACTATATTCCTGTAGTCAGAGAGACTGTGGAAGGGTCAGACTATTCCTGTAGTCAGAGAGAGAGAGACTGTGGAAGGGTCAGACTCTATTCCTGTAGTCAGAGAGAGAGAGACTGTGGAAGGGTCCAGACCCTATTCCTGTAGTCAGAGAGACTGTGGAAGGGTCCAGACTATTCCTGTAGTCAGAGAGAGAGAGACTGTGGAAGGGTCCAGACTCTATTCCTGTAGTCAGAGAGAGAGACTGTGGAAGGGTCCAGACTCTATTCCTGTAGTCAGAGAGAGAGACTGTGGAAGGGTCCAGACCCTATTCCTGTAGTCAGAGAGAGAGAGACTGTGGAAGGGGTCCAGACTCTATTCCTGTAGTCAGAGAGAGAGAGACTGTGGAAGGGTCAGACTCTATTCCTGTAGTCAGAGAGAGAGAGACTGTGGAAGGGTTCAGACTCTATTCCTGTAGTCAGAGAGTGAGAGACTGTGGAAGGGTCCAGACTCTATTCCTGTAGTCAGAGAGAGACTGTGGAAGGGTCCAGACTCTATTCACTGTAGTCAGAGAGAGAGACTGTGGAAGGGTCAGACTCTATTCCTGTAGTCAGAGAGAGACTGTGGAAGGGTCCAGACTATATTCCTGTAGTCAGAGAGAGAGACTGGAAGGGTCCAGAGACTCTATTCCTGTAGTCAGAGAGAGAGAGAGACTGTGGAAGGGTCCAGACTCTATTCCTGGTAGTCAGAGAGCTGTGGAAGGGTCCAGACTCTATTCCTGTAGTCAGAGAGAGAGAGACTGTGGAAGGGTCCAGACTCCTATTCCTGTAGTCAGAGAGAGAGACTGTGGAAGAGTCCAGACTCTATTCCTGTAGTCAGAGAGAGAGAGAGACTGTGGAAGAGTCCAGACTCTATTCCTGTAGTCAGAGAGAGAGAGACTGTGGAAGGGTCCAGACTCTATTCCTGTAGTCAGAGAGAGAGACTGTGGAAGGGGTCCAGACTATGTTCCTGTAGTCAGAGAGAGAAGAGACTGTGGAAGAGTCCAGACTCTATTCCTGTAGTCAGAGAGAGAGACTGTGGAAGAGTCCAGACTCTATTCCTGTAGTCAGAGAGAGAGACTGTGGAAGGGTCAGACTCTATTCCTGTAGTCAGAGAGAGAGACTGTGGAAGGTCCAGACTATTCCTGTAGTCAGAGAGAGAGACTGTGGAAGGGTCCAGACTCTATTCCTGTAGTCAGAGAGAGAGAGACTGTGGAAGGGTCCAGACCCTATTCCTGTAGTCAGAGAGAGACTGTGGAAGGGGTCCAGACTATTCCTGTAGTCAGAGAGAGAGAGACTGTGGAAGGGTCAGACTCTATTCCTGTAGTCAGAGAGAGAGAGACTGTGGAAAGGTCCAGACTTATTCCTGTAGTCAGAGAGAGACTGTGGAAGGGTCCAGACTCTATTCCTGTAGTCAGAGAGAGAGAGACTGTGGAAGGGTCCAAGACTATATTCCTGTAGTCAGAGAGAGAGGACTGTGGAAGGGTCAGACTATTCCTGTAGTCAGAGAGAGACTGTGGAAGGGTCCAGACTCTATTCCTGTAGTCAGAGAGAGAGAGAGACTGTGGAAGGGTCCAGACCTATTCCTGTAGTCAGAGAGACTGTGGAAGGGTCCAGACTATTCCTGTAGTCAGAGAGAGAGAGACTGTGGAAGGGTCAGACTCTATTCCTGTAGTCAGAGAGAGAGAGACTGTGGAAGGGTCCAGACTCTATTCCTGTAGTCAGAGAGAGAGAGACTGTGGAAGGGTTCAGACTCTATTCCTGTAGTCAGAGAGAGAGAGACTGTGGAAGGGTCCAGACCCTATTCCTGTAGTCAGAGAGAGACTGTGGAAGGGTCCAGACTATTCCTGTAGTCAGAGAGAGAGAGAGACTGTGGAAGGGTCCAGACTCTATTCCTGTAGTCAGAGAGAGAGAGACTGTGGAAGGGTCCAGACTCTATTCCTGTAGTCAGAGAGAGAGACTGTGGAAGGGTCCAGACTCTATTCCTGTAGTCAGAGAGAGAGAGACTGTGGAAGGGTCCAGACTCTATTCCTGTAGTCAGAGAGAGAGACTGTGGAAGGGTCCAGACTATATTCCTGTAGTCAGAGAGAGAGACTGTGGAAGGGTCCAGACCCTATTCCTGTAGTCAGAGAGAGACTGTGGAAGGGTCCAGACTATTCCTGTAGTCAGAGAGAGAGAGAGACTGTGGAAGGGTCCAGACTCTATTCCTGTAGTCAGAGAGAGAGAGACTGTGGAAGAGTCCAGACTCTATTCCTGTAGTCAGAGAGAGACTGTGGAAGGGTCCAGACTCTATTCCTGTAGTCAGAGAGAGAGAGACTGTGGAAGGGTCCAGACTATATTCCTGTAGTCAGAGAGAGAGAGGGACTGTGGAAGGGTCCAGACTATTCCTGTAGTCAGAGAGAGAGAGACTGTGGAAGGGTCCAGACTCTATTCCTGTAGTCAGAGAGAGAGAGACTGTGGAAGGGTCCAGACCCTATTCCTGTAGTCAGAGAGAGACTGTGGAAGGGTCCAGACTATTCCTGTAGTCAGAGAGAGAGAGAGACTGTGGAAGGGTCCAGACTCTATTCCTGTAGTCAGAGAGAGAGAGACTGTGGAAGGGTCCAGACTCTATTCCTGTAGTCAGAGAGAGAGACTGTGGAAGGGTCCAGACCCTATTCCTGTAGTCAGAGAGAGAGACTGTGGAAGGGTCTGTGACTTGGTTCCGTAGTCAGAGAGGAGAGAGAGACTGTGGAAGGGTCCAGACTCTGCCCTGTAGTCAGAGAGAGAGATCTGTGGGAAGGGTTCAGACCTCCCATTCCTGTAGTCAGAGAGTGAGAGATTGTGGAAGGGTCCAGACTCATTCCTGTAGTCAGAGAGAGAGAGACTGTGGAAGCTGCATCCACAGACTCTATTCCTGTAGTCAGAGAGGAGGGAGAGACTGTGGAAGGGTCCAGACTCTATTCCTGTAGTCAGAGAGAGAGATCAGGAAGGGTCCAGACTATATTCCTGTAGCTGTAGAGATGAGACTGTGAAGGGTCCACCTTATTCCTGTAGTCAGAGAGAGAGAGAGGGACTGTGGAAGGTCCTGGGACTTTATTCCTGTAGTCAGAGAGAGAGACTGTGGAAGGGTCCAGACTCTATTCCTGTAGTCCTGTGGAAGGGTCCAGACTCTGGCCTGAGTCAGAGAGAGAGAGACTGTGGAAGGGTCCAGACCCTATTCCTGTAGTCAGAGAGAGAGACTGTGGAAGGGTCCAGACTCTATTCCTGTAGTCAGAGAGAGAGAGACTGGAAGAGTCCAGACTCTATTCCTGTAGTCAGAGAGAGAGAGACTGTGGAAGGGTCCTAGACTCTATTCCTGTAATCAGAGACTGTGGAAGGTCCAGACTCTATTCCTGTAGTCAGAGAGAGACTGTGGAAGGGTCCAGACTATATTCCTGTAGTCAGAGAGAGAGGACTGTGGAAGGGTCCAGACTATTCCTGTAGTCAGAGAGAGAGACTGTGGAAGGGTCCAGACTCTATTCCTGTAGTCAGGAGAGAGAGAGAGACTGTGGAAGGGTCCAGACCCTATTCCTGTAGTCAGAGAGACTGTGGAAGGGTCCAGACTATTCCTGTAGTCAGAGAGAGAGACTGTGGAAGGGTCCAGACTCTATTCCTGGGAATCAGAGAGAGAGAGATCTATGGAAGAGTCCAGACTCTATTCCTGTAGTCAGAGAGAGACTGTGGAAGGTCAGACTCTATTCCTGTAGTCAGAGAGAGACTGTGGAAGGTCCAGACTATATTCCTGTAGTCAGAGAGAGAGAGGGACTGTGGAAGGGTCCAGACTATTCCTGTAGTCAGAGAGAGACTGTGGAAGGGTCCAGACTCCCTATTCCTGTAGTCAGAGAGAGAGAGAGACTGTGGAAGAGGTCCAGACTATTCCTGGCAGGAGAGACTGTGGAAGGGTCCAGACTATTCCTGTAGTCAGAGAGAGAGAGACTGTGGAAGGGTCAGACTCTATTCCTGTAGTCAGAGAGAGACTGATGGAAGGTCAGACTCTATTCCTGTAGTCAGAGAGAGACTGTGGAAGGGTCCAGACCCTATTCCTGTAGTCAGAGAGAGACTGTGGAAGGGTCAGACTCTATTCCTGTAGTCAGAGAGAGAGACTGTGGAAGGGTCCAGACTCTATTCCTGTAGTCAGAGAGAGAGAGACTGTGGAAGGGTTCAGACTCTATTCCTGTAGTCAGAGAGACTGTGGAAGGTCCAGACTCTATTCCACTGTAGTCAGAGAGAGACTGTGGAAGGGTCCAGACTCTATTCCTGTAGTCAGAGAGACTGTGGAAGGGTCCAGACTCTATTCTGTAGTCAGAGAGAGAGACTGTGGAAGGTCCAGACTCTATTTCCTGTAGTCAGAGAGAGAGACTGTGGAAGGGTCCAGACTCTATTCCTAGTCAGAGAGAGAGAGAGACTGTGGAAGGGTCAGACTCTATTCCTGTAGTCAGAGAGAGAGACTGTGGAAGGGTCCAGACTCTATTCCTGTAGTCAGAGAGAGACTGTGGAAGGGTCCCAGACTCTATTCCTGAAGTCAGAGAGAGAGACTGTGGAAGGGTCCAGACCCTATTCCTGTAGTCAGAGAGAGAGACTGTGGAAGGGTCCAGACTCTATTCCTGTAGTCAGAGAGAGACTGTGGAAGAGTCAGACTCTATTCCTGTAGTCAGAGAGAGAGACTGTGGAAGGGTCCAGACTCTATTCCTGTAGTCAGAGAGAGACTGTGGAAGGGTCCAGACTCTATTCACTGTAGTCAGAGAGAGAGACTGTGGAAGGGTCCAGACTATTCCTGTAGTCAGAGAGAGACATGGAAGGGTCCAGACTCTATTCCTGTGTCAGAGAAGACTGTGGAAGGGTCCAGATTCTTCTGTAGTCAGAGAGACTGTGGAAGGGTCCAGACTCTATTCCTGTAGTCAGAGAGAGACTGTGGAATGGTCCAGACTCTATTCCTGTAGTCAGAGAGAGAGAGACTGTGGAAGAGTCAGACTCTATTCCTGTAGTCAGAGAGACTGTGGAAGGGTCCAGACCCTATTCCTGTAGTCAGAGAGAGAGACTGTGGAAGGGTCAGACCCTATTCCTGTAGTCAGAGAGAGACTGTGGAAGGGTCCAGACTCTATTCCTGTAGTCAGAGAGAGAGAGAGACTGTGGAAGGGTCCAGACTCTATTCCTGTAGTCAGAGAGAGAGAGACTGTGAAGGGTCAGACCCTATTCCTGTAGTCAGAGAGAGAGAGACTGTGGAAGGGTCCAGACTCTATTCCTGTAGTCAGAGAGAGAGAGACTGTGGAAGGGTCCAGACTCTATTCCCTGTAGTCAGAGAGAGAGACTGTGGAAGGGTCCAGACTCTATTCCTGTAGTCAGAGAGACTGTGGAAGGGTCCAGACCCTATTCCTGTGGTCAGAGAGAGAGACTGTGGAAGGGTCCAGACTCTATTCCTGTGATCAGAGAGAGAGAGACTGTGGAAGAGTCAGACTCTATTCCTGTAGTCAGAGAGAGAGAGAGAGACTGTGGAAGGGTCCAGACTCTATTCCTGTAGTCAGAGAGAGAGAGACTGTGGAAGGGGTCAGACTCTATTCCTGTAGTCAGAGAGAGAGAGACTGTGGAAGGGTCCAGACTATTCCTGTAGTCAGAGAGAGAGAGAGAGACTGTGGAAGGGTCCAGACTCTATTCCTGTAGTCAGAGAGAGAGAGACTGTGGAAGGGTCCAGACTCTATTCCTGTGTCAGAGAGAGAGACTGTGGAATGGTCCAGACTCTATTCCTGTAGTCAGAGAGAGAGAGACTGTGGAAGAGTCCAGACTCTATTCCTGTAGTCAGAGAGAGACTGTGGAAGGGTCCAGACCCTATTCCTGTAGTCAGAGAGAGACTGTGGAAGGGTCCAGACCCTTATTCCTGTAGTCAGAGAGAGACTGTGGAAGGGTCCAGACTCTATTCCTGTAGTCAGAGAGACTGTGGAAGGGTCCAGACTCTATTCCTGTAGTCAGAGAGAGAGAGACTGTGGAAGGGTCAGACCCTATTCCTGTAGTCAGAGAGACTGTGGAAGGGTCCAGACTCTATTTCTGTAGTCAGAGAGAGAGAGAGACTGTGGAAGGTCCAGACTATTCCTGTAGTCAGAGAGAGAGAGACTGTGGAAGAGGTCTGACTATTCCTGTAGTCACAGAGAGACTGTGGAAGGGTCCAGACTCTATTCATGTAGTCAGAGATAGATACTGTGGAAGGGTCCAGACCTTTTCCTGTAGTCAGAGAGAGAAGACTGTGGAAGGGTCCAGACTCTATTCCTGTAGTCAGAGAGACTGTGGAAGGGTCAGACTCTATTCCTGTAGTCAGAGAGAGAGAGAGACTGTGGAAGGGTCCAGACCCTATTCCTGTAGTCAGAGTAGAGACTGTGGAAGGGTCAGACTATTCCTGTAGTCAGAGAGAGAGAGAGACTGTGGAAGGGTCCAGACTCTATTCCTGTAGTCAGAGAGAGAGAGACTGTGGAAGGGTCAGACTCTATTCCTGTAGTCAGAGAGAGACTGTGGAAGGGTCAGACTCTATTCCTGTAGTCAGAGAGAGAGAGAGAGACTGTGGAAGGGTCCAGACTCTATTCCCTGTAGTCAGAGAGAGAGACTGTGGAAGGGTCCAGACCCTATTCCTGTAGTCAGAGAGAGAGACTGTGGAAGGGTCCAGACTCTATTCCTGTAGTCAGAGAGAGAGACTGTGGAAGGGTCCAGAGTCTTCCAACAGGCACAAACAGGAGGAAAAGGGCTGCATTTGAATCTGTAAACTCAAATTGAACCTTTCTTTAATCCCTCCCTCCCTCCTCCCTCCCTCCCTCCTCCCTCCCTCCCTCCCTCCCTCCCCCCTCCCTCCCCTCCCCTCCCTCCCTCCTCCTCCCTCCCTCCCTCCTCCCCCCCCTCCCTCCCTCCCTCCCTCCCTCCCTCCCTCCCCCTCCCCCCTCTCCCTCCCTCCCTCTCCCTCCCCCTCCCTCCCTCTCTTCCCCCCTCCCTCCTCCCTCCCCTCCCCCCTCCTCCTCCCCCCCCTCCTCCCTCCCTCCCCCTCCTCCCTCCCTCCCCCTCCCTCCCTCCCTCCCTCTCTTCCTCCCTCCCTCCCTCCCTCCCTCCCTCCCTCCTCCCTCCCTCCCTCCCTCCCTCCCTCCAGACTGCAGGAGGAGATCCACAGAGGGAAGAGGCAGAGAACAACCTTTCTGCCTTCAGAGCTGTGAGTCACACTTCCCCCTCTCCTTTCTCTCTCTCTTTGTCTGCCTTCAGAACTTTCTCTTACCAAATGATCAATGAAATACTTGCAGTCAGATGAGATCATTGATGCAAGTGTGATTACCAACATGGACTGTCTGTCTGTCTGTCTGTCTGTCTGTCTCTCTCTCTCTGTCACTCTCTCTCTCTGTCTGTCTCTCTGTCTCTCTCTCTGTCTCTGTCTCTGTCTCTGTCTCTCTCTCTGTCTCTCTCTCTGTCTCTCTGTCTCTGTCTCCCTCTCTGTCTCTCTCTCTCTCTCTCTCTCTCTCTCTGTGTCAGTCTGTCGGCTCTCGTCTTGGGAAAGGCCTTATGCTGAAACATCAATACTAAACGTCAGCCTCTATCCCTGTTCTTGTTCGTTTCTAAGGCCAATGGACTCTGCCACTCTGGCCAGGCTGGACCTGGAGAGACGTGAGAGTCTACAGGAGGATTACTTCCTCAAGAAGATCCGCGAAGAGGTTAGTGTGGTCCTGCATGGCCTTTTGAGACAATTCTAACTCCTTTTCACACAACTAAGGCAGCCATGCCAAACTGAACTGGGCTGGCCTGTTGAGAACTTCTGCCATAGTTGCTCAAACCATGCTGCGAGGTTCATGTGAACAGAACATATCAAACCAGCACATTATGCTGTGGAAACAGGAGAATAGGATCTGGCCTATGGGCCATTCACTATGGGCCATTCACTATGGGCCATTCACTATGGGCCATTCACTGTCAGGCCATTCATTATGGGCCATTCACTATGGGCCATTCACTATGGGCCATTCACTATGGGCCATTCACTATGGGCCATTCACTATGGGCCATTCACTATGGGCCATTCATTATGGGCCATTCACTATGGGCCATTCACTATGGGCCATTCATTATGGGCCATTCACTATGGGCCATTCATTATGGGCCATTCACTATGGGCCATTCACTATGGGCCATTCACTATGGGCCATTCACTATGGGCCATTCACTATGGGCCATTCATTATGGGCCATTCACTATGGGCTATTCACTATGGGCCATTCATTATGGGCCATTCACTATGGGCCATTCACTATGGGCCATTCACTATGGGCCATTCCCTATGGGCCATTCACTATGGGCCATTCACTATGGGCCATTCACTATGGGCCATTCCCTATGGGCCATTCCCTATGGGCCATTCCCTATGGGCCATTCACTATAGGCCATTCACTATGGGCCATTCACTATACCTTCACTATACTCCCAGCTACTGTACTCCCAGCTAATATACTCTCAGATACTATAGTCCCCAGATTCTATACTCCCAGCTAATATACTCTCAGATACTGTACTCCCAGCTACTGTACTCCCAGCTAACCATACATCTCCAACCATACATATCCAACCATACACCCTGTCCTGACTTGGTTAAGGCAGAGTGTCAGCTAGGCCTGTGACATCGAGGCCTGTGTAACATTGTTCAACAGATGCACAGCTAAAATTAAACCATGAGAAAGAGAGACTAGCAGCTGGGAAATATTTAGGGCTGAGAGAGAGAGAGAGAGAGAGAGAGAGCAGAGAGAGAGAGAGAGCGAGAGAGAGAGAGAGAGAGAGAGAGAGAGAGAGAGAGAGAGAGAGAGAGAGACCATTGGTCCTGTCTGTGTGTCGTAGGAGCCAGGGTTTTGTACATTGAATGACTCAGGAACGTTGAGGAAAGAAGTAGCTCATTATGCTAAAGGATCATTAAAAAAGAAAAAGGCACAAAACCGTGTTACTTTATTAACGCCGCTATAAAAAAACGTGAAGTTTCAGGGTTCATCAGAACCTCTCTTCACAAAGGCTAGTAATCCAAATAAAATCCTGTTTTTACTACTACGAAAAACAACCACTGTAGCAGCGATTCTGATTCTTACATATAAAACCACTCTGATTCAACTCAAGTTGACCCCTATAACACCTAACCTCTGACCCCTGACCTTTATCCCCTGACCTAAAACCCCTGTCCTCTGACCTCGCAGGAGATCCATGAGCTGACGAGCCAGATGCAGGAGACCTCGGTGCAGGTCCAGATGGACATGTCCAAACCAGACCTGACCGCTGCCCTCAGGGACATCCGTATGCAGTACGAGGGCATCGCAGCCAAGAACATCTCCGAGGCAGAGGAATGGTACCAGTCCAAGGTGAACACCATCTATAACAGTAGTATATAATATGGAACAGTACAGAGGAACCATCTATAACAGTATTATATAATATGGAACAGTACAGAGGAACCATCTATAACAGTAGTATATAATATAATATGGTAATATTGCTCTCATCGGGATGGTTGAGATAAATTGGCTTAGGACAATTTCAATTTTTTGTTATGTATTTTGTTTCAATTAATTTAATTCATTAAATTGAAATTGGAATTTAAATGAAATCGACTCCAACCCTGAACATGAGAAGTAAAATCACGACATTATCTGTGAGTGATTGCCAGTACTTGAAGCAGAGCATTGCTAGATGAGCTAAAGATGGATATTGATATGTGGACTGTGACAGTAGCTAAGCTAACTACAAGGGCACCACTAGACAGTGACAGTAGCTAAGCTAACTACATCAGCTTTATAGACAGTGACAGTAGCTAAGCTAACCACATCGGCACCACTACACAGTAATAAGTAGCTAAGCTAACTACATCAGCACCACTACACAGTGACAGTAGCTAAACTAACTACATCGGCACCACTACACAGTGACAAACATTAAGCTAACTACATCAGCACCACTACACAGTGACAGTAGCTAAGCTAACTACATCAGCACCACTACACAGTGACAGTAGCTAAGCTAACTACATCACCACCACTACTGACAATGCTAAGCTAACTACATCAGCACCACTAGACAGTGACAGTAGCTAAGCTAACTACATCAGCACCACTAGACAGTGACAGTAGCTAAGCTAACTACATCAGCACCACTAGACAGTGACAGTAGCTAAGCTAACTACATCGGCATCACTACACAGTGACAGTAGCTAAGCTAACTACATCAGCACCATACACAGTGACAGTAGCTAAGCTAACTACATCGGCACCACTACACAGTGACAGTAGCTAAGCTAACTACATCAGCACCACTACACAGTGACAGTAGCTAAGCTAACTACATCAGCACCACTAGACAGTGACAGTAGCTAAGCTAACTACATCAGCACCACTAGAACAGTGACAGTAGCTAAGCTAACTACATTGGCACCAGTACACAGTGACAGTAGCTAAGCTAACTACATCAGCACCACTAGACAGTCTGACAGTAGCTAAGCTAACTACATCAGCACCACTAGACAGTGACAGTAGCTAAGCTAACTACATCAGCACCACTAGACAGTGACAGTAGCTAAGCTAACTACATCCCACCACTAGACAGTGACAGTAGCTAAGCTAACTACATTGGCACCAGTACACAGTGACAGTAGCTAAGCTAACTACAGCAGCACCACTACACAGTGACAGTAGCTAAGCTAACTACATCAGCACCACTACACAGTGACAGTAGCTAAGCTAACTACATCAGCACCACTACACAGTGACAGTAGCTAAGCTAACTACATCAGCACCACTACACAGTGACAGTAGCTAAGCTAACTACATCAGCACCACTAGACAGTGACAGTAGCTAAGCTAACTACATCAGCACCACTACACAGTGACAGTGGCTAAGCTAACTACATTGGCACCACTAGACAGTGACAGTAGCTAAGCTAACTACATTGGCACCACTACACAGTGACAATGACTTCCAGCTAACTACATTGGCACCACTACACAGTGACAGTAGCTAAGCTAACTACATTGGCACCACTACACAGTGACAGTAGCTAAGCTAACTACATTGGCACCACTACACAGTGACAGTAGCTAAGCTAACTACATCAGCACCACTACACATCTATTCTACCCCATGTCTCCACCTCCTCTCAGGTGTCAGACCTGAACCAGGCTGTGAACCGCCCAACGATGCTCTGAGACAGGCCAAACAGGAGAGCATGGAGTTCAGGCATCAGATCCAGTCCTACACCTGTGAGATCGACTCTCTCAAGGGAACCCCGTGAGTAGTCCTGTTACTACACCCTACTCTATATTACTACACCCTACTCTATATTACTAAGCCCTACTCTATATTACTCGCCCTACTCTATATTACTACGCCCTACTCTATATTACTAAAGCCCTACTCTATATTACCTACGCCCTACTCTATATTACTACGCTTACTCTATATTACTAAATTTACTCTGTTTCTTCTTGTATTTGACAGTCCAATGGTTTTAAATATGTGGGTACTGACGCACTTTAGGATAATTCCCTAACCTATCATCACTTCAATCACCTCTCCCCCGAATCCCCTATCCCCCTCTCAATCTAACTATGATACGTGTTTACCTACTTTACTGTTATGTAATCATTCCTCCCTCTCTCTCTCTCTCTCTCTCTCTCTCTCTCTCTCTCTCTCTCTCTCGCTCTCTCTCTCGCTCTCTCTCTCTCTCTCTCTCTCTCTCTCTCTCTCTCTCTCTCTCTCTCTCCCCCTCTCTCTCCCTCTCCCTCTCTCTCCCTCTCTCTCTCTCTCTCTCTCTCTCTCTCGCTCTCTCGCTCTCTCTCTCTCTCCCCCTCTCTCTCCCTCACTCTCTCTCTCTCTCTCTCTCTCTCTCTCTCTCTCCCACTCCCTACAGAACGAGTCTCTGCTGAGGCAGATGGGAGAGATGGAGGATCGTCTGGGAAACGAGGCTGGAGGTTACCAGGACTCCGTCACCCGTCTGGAGGCTGAGATCGCCAAGATGAAGGGATGAGATGGCTCGTCACCTCAGAGAGTACCAGGACCTCCTCAATGTCAAGATGGCCCTGGATATAGAGATCGCTACCTACAGGAAGCTACTGGAAGGAGAGGAGAGCCGGTAGGAGATAGGGATAAGTAGAGGAGGGAGGGAGGGAAGGGAGGAAGGAAGGGAGGAGGGTAATGGGGGAGGGATAGAGAAGAGGTAGGGGAGGAGTAGGGGAGGGAGGTGTAGGGGGAGGGATAGAGAAGAGGGAGGAGAGGTGGAGGGGGATAGAGAAAGAGGGGAGGGAGGAGGAGTAGGGGGAGGGGATAGAGAAGAGGGAGGAGGGTGGAGGGGGAGGGATAGAGAAGAGGGAGAGGAGGAGTAGGGGGAGGGATAGAGAAGTGGGAGGAGAGGTGGAGGGGGATAGAGAAGAGGGAGAGGAGGAGTAGGGGAGGGATGAGAAGAGGGGAGAGGAGGAGTAGGGGGAGGGATAGAGAAGAGGGAGAGGGAGGAGTAGGGGAGGGATAGAGAAGAGGGAGTAGAGGTGTAGGGAGAGGGAAAGAGAAGGGGAGGAGAGGTGGAGGGGGAGGGATAGAGAAGAGGGAGAGGAGGATTAGGGGGAGGGATAGAGAAGTGGGAGGAGGGGAGGAGGGGAGGAGATGAGAGAAGAGGGAGAGAGGGAGTAGGGGGAGGGATGAGAAAGAGGGAGGAGGGTGTAGGGAGAGGAAGAGAAGAGGGAGGAGAGGTGGAGGGGGAGGGATAGAGAAGAGGGAGGGGAGGAGTAGGGGGAGGGATAGAAAGTGGGAGGAGAGGTGGAGGGAGGGATAGAGAGAGAGGGAGAGGAGGAGTAGGGAGGGATAGAGAAGAGGGAGGAGGTGTAGGGAGAGGGAAAGAGAAGAGGAGGAGAGGTGGAGGGGGAGGGGGATAGAGAAGAGGGAGAGGAGGAGTAGGGGGAGGGATAGAGAAGTGGGAGGAGAGGTGGAGGGGGGATAGAGAAGAGGGAGAGGGAGGAGTAGGGGAGGGATAGAGAAGAGGGAGAGGAGGAGTAGGGGGAGGGATAGAAGGAGGGAGGAGGTGTAGGGGGGATAGAGAAGAGGGGAGGAGAGGGGGAGATAGAGAGGAGGGTAGGGGAGGTAGGGGGAGGGGAGGTGTAGGGGATAGAAAGAGGGAGGGAGAGGGGGAGATAGAGAAGAGGTAGGGGGAGGAGTAGGGAGGGGAGGTGTAGGGGGATAGAGAAGAGGAGGAGAGGGAGATAGAGAAGAGGAAGGGGGCAGTAGGGCGAGGGATCCCAAAATACATGTATAAATTGATCAAAACAAAGTAAGGTAGTTGTGCAATACATTTTATAGATAAAACAATAAGTGCCCTATCTTCAAATGTTTGTGAGGCGTTTCTCCTCAGACAATACAACAGATGATTCAAATGGGGTGTGGAAGATATTTAAACTCTTCCCGGTAGGATACACTTGTGCTTCCTCTTCCCCATTACCGTTGAGAAGGAGGGAGAAGATAAGATGCAGGTATTGCAAAAGACACATTGCGATAGGGCCAGGGTAAAAGTAGGCGAGGAGGTCATCATGAATGGAATCAGCCACAATAGATTGTTGCAGGGACTTTCAAACGTTCAGTCAAATAGATATCTAACCTGTCATTTCCTGTATGTTTTGTCTTCTCTCTCTCTCTTTCCCCAACATCACTGTTACTGGCTCCCCTCCGCTGCTCACTCTGCTGCTCACTCTGCTGCTCACTCTGCTGCCTCATCATATTCCACCATTGGATTCAGAGGTGAGAGCACGTTTCTTCAGCGTCACATTTTACCAGAAGGGGGAGAAGCAGAAAATAGGTTGACAGTTCAGTGCATTTCAGATATTGATAATTCTAAGACAGGGAGGGGGAGGAGAGGGTAGGGGGAGGAGAGGTGTAGGGGGAGGAGAGGTGTAGGGGGAGGAGGGAGGGGAGGAGTAGAGGGGAGGGGAGAGGTGTAGGGGGAGGAGAGGAGAAGGGGGAGGAGAGGTATAGGGGGAGGAGAGGAGAAGGGGGAGGAGAGGTGTAGGGGGGTATGTCTTGTTTACCAGCCAAATGAAATTAATGGAGCCCAATTAGAGTTAATTAATATTGATCAAAGACGTCATAAATCAACTGTGGCTTTTGGGTTAGCTTGTGGTTATTTTTACCTATTTGGCGGGCCTATCTCCTCTCTGCTGCTGTGGTAAGAGACTAAAGGTTGTTTTGGGGGTTAGGTTGTGGTTTGATCAGGTTGTGGTTAGGTTGAGGTTAGGTTGAGGTGAGCTTAGGTTGTGGTTTTGATCCGGTTATGGTTAGGTTAGGTTGAGGTAAGGTTAGGTTGTGGTTTGATCAGGTTGTGGTTAGGTTAGGTTGAGGTAGGGTTAGGTTGTGGTTGTGGGTGGGTTACGGTTGTGATAGTTTTACTTGTGATCTATACTTTCCATTCAAAACATCAGCCGTTAGATAGTTGGTTAGTCTTGAGTTGACATCTTTTTCAAGTCTCATTAAGCCTGAGAGCTGAGTCCTGGGTTAGACTGAGGTTGTGTTACCTCTGTGCTCTCCCTGCAGAGACCAGCCCAGACGTGAGGGCGTTCATCAGAGGTCCACTCAAAGAAGACTGTTCTGATCAAGACCATCGAAACCCGCGATGGAGAGGTGAGCTAAACAGACTGAACGACAAAAAACTGAAGACATTATGGACCAATATATGCCTCATCCTAAATAACTCCATATCCCCTTCATAGTGCACTCCCAGGACGGAATCGTGTCCAAAGTAGCACACTATATATAAGGAATAGGGTGTTATTATGCACTTGGACATAGCATCTCATAGCCTTACAGTCATTTAATTAATACATTTTGATCGAGATTAAATATTCATTGAGAGAGGGTGCTAGTGCTCTGTGTGTAAGTACAGTTTAAATCTCAACTGTTGATCAACTACCTTTTAATGAACTCACTTCTCCTATCCAGAGCACCTCAGTATTAGACCTGATGACCCAACCTCTTGAGCATCTCACCCTCCTCTCACAGTTCAGAGATGTACAGAGGACACCAGGGTCAATATAATTTCATTTCAGACAATTCATGAAGTGAACAGAAATTCCTGGTTCCCAATTAAACATTTTCTTCATAGAAAAGCATTGAGACGGCCTCCCAAGTGGTGCAATGCTTGATGCATTACGACAGACCCGGGTTCGATCCCAGGCCGTCACAACCGGCCGTGACCGAAAGTTCCATAGGGCAGTACACAATTGGCCCAGCGTCGTCCGGGTTAGGGGAGAGTTTGGCCGGCGGGGTTTACTTGGCTCATCGCACTCCAGCGACTCCTTGTGGCGGGCTGAGCGCCTGCAGGCTGACCCCTTGGTCATCAGTTGAACAGTGTTTCAGGGTTAAGCGGGCGGGTGTTCAGAAGCAAAGATTTGGTGGTTCCTGTTTCGTAGGATGCATGACTCGGCCTTCACCTCCCGAACCCGTTGGAGAGTTGCAGCGATGAGAAAAGATTGTAATTGGATCCCTATTGGAAATCACGGAATTGGGGGAAAGAGGGAAAATTACAACAACCAAAAAGAAAATCATTGAGGAAAATTAGGAATTGGAATTTACTTCCTGAATTTACATTTACTTCCTGAATTTACATTTACTTCCTGGATTGACTGAAACCAGGAAGACACACTGTGTTCACACTAAACTACAGTTGTATAGTCGCTGTCCTGTCCACACTTTAACTGTCCTTGTCTCCGGTATATCTATCTGTATTTTATTGTGTTTATTTCACCTTTATTTTCACAGGAAAGTCCCTTTGAGACCTTGTCTCTTTTGGAAGAGGAGCCCTGTCTTACAAAAAAAAAAAAAGCAACAGAAAAAACAAGGTACATCAACAAGGACAGAGTTGAGATAACGGCAGTGTCATGACAACACAACAACAAAACAACACAACAACACAACAATATAACAAACACAACAACACAACAACACAACAAACACAACAACACAACAATACAACAACACAACAACACAACAATACAACAAACACAACAACACAACACAACAATACAACAAACACAACAACACAACAACCACAACAACACAACAACACAACAATACAACAAACACAACAAACACAACAAACACAACAAACACAACAATACAACAATACAACAACACAACAAATACAACAATACAACAAATACAACAATACAACAATACAACAATACAACAAATACAACAATACAACAAATACAACAAATACAACAATACAACAATACAACAAATACAACAAATACAACAGCACAACAATACAACAAATACAACAACACAACAATACAACAAATACAACAATACAACAAATACAACAATACAACAAATACAACAATACAACAACACAACAAATACAACAACACAACAATACAACAAATACAACAATACAACAAATACATAAACCGGATAGGTGCAGTGTTGTTTTACAGGGTCAGTCATAGTAGTGTGATAGGTGTTGTTGTACAGGGTCAGTCATAGTAGTATGATGGTGTTGTTGTTCTACAGGGTCAGTCATAGTAGTATGATAGGTGTTGTTTTACAGGGTCAGTCATAGTAGTATGATAGGTGTTGTTCTACAGGGTCAGTCATAGTAGTGTGATAGGTGTTGTTGTACAGGGTCAGTCATAGTGGTATGATAGGTGTTGTTTTACAGGTCAGTCATGGTAGTATGATAGGTGTTGTTTTACAGAGATCAGTCATGGTAGTATGTTAGGTGTTGTTGTACAGGGTCAGTCATAGTAGTGTGATAGGTGTTGTTTTACATGGTCAGTCATAGTAGTATGATGGTGTTGTTTTACAGGGTCAGTCATAGTAGTATGATAGGTGTTTTTTACAGGGTCAGTCATGGTAGTATGATAGGTGTTGTTTTACAGGGTCAGTCATGGTAGTATGATAGGTGTTGTTTTACAGGGTCAGTCAGTAGTGTGATAGGTGTTGTTGTACAGGGTCAGTCATAGTGGTATGATAGGTGTTGTTTTACAGGGTCAGTCATAGTAGTATGATAGGTGTTGTTTTACAGGGTCAGTCATGGTAGTATGATAGGTGTTGTTGTACAGGGTCATCTAGTAATTATGATAGGTGTTGTTTTGGGTCAGTCATAGTAGTGTGATAGATGTTGTTTTGCAAGTCAGTCATAGTAGTGTGATAGGTGTTGTTTTACAGGGTCAGTCATAGTAGTATGATAGGTGTTGTTTTACAGGGTCAGTCATAGTAGTGTGATAGGTGTTGTTTTACAGGGTCAGTCATGGTAGTATGATAGGTGTTGTTTTACAGGGTCAGTCATAGTAGTATGATAGGTGTTGTTTTACAGGGTCAGTCCCAGTAGTATGATAGGTGTTGTTTTACATGGTCAGTCATGGTAGTATGATAGGTGTTGTTTTACAGGGTCAGTCATGGTAGTAGTATGATAGGTGTT